>NC_064624.1:207580875-207880875 GCF_023898315.1 Schistocerca nitens
CACTTCTGTTCAATGCATTAGTGTGTTTCTCTGGTTCATTTTCTTTTGAACGGTTTCATTTTATTTTTCCCCTGTGATGTCAATCTGCAACTCTGGATTCAGAATCGTTTACTCTTAATGCTTTTAGTTGTTTCTTATGTTACTGCTCTATATGTTTCTGTACCTCTCGAAATAGTTTTAAATGTCCTAATCTTCGATTCTGATGTAATATGGCTGCTCTATAAAACTGCATTCTGTTGTGTATGGTTGCTTCCTCTACCTTCGTCAAAGCGGTTCTTCATTTTGCTTTTACTGGATTCATCTTTGTTATTAACGACTCGCAAACAGAGACCACAGACCTTATTACCCCAGAATCTAACTTTGGGTCCTGACTCGCTCCTACAGTAACCAAATATTACGTTTTCTCTGTAGTAATGGTTATAGCCAATTATCTCAGAAATAGTTGACTTATTCTGGCCAGGGGTGGCATCGTTGCCTCTTCTAGTCTACTATTTTTGTCCTCCTTGCTTCATCCGTCATGGGTTACTTTGCTTCAAAGGTAGCAGAATTCCTTCAATGCCTCTGCATTGTGGGTCCCAGTCTTGATGTTAACTTCGTCACTAATCTCCATAGCCACAGCTCAACATTACTTTCATTTGTCTTCAGTACACAATAACAACTTGCCATAAACTGAGTATTCCATTTAAAGTTTGAATCGTGTATGCAATGTTCTGTGAAGGAATGGAGACTTCATGTCAGGGTTTACATAGCCAGATATTTTACGCGTTTTCCAACGACTGTGACTCAGATCCCCCAGTTCAGTTTTTCGTAATCCATAATTTCCACAAAAGACTCCTTAGAACTGATTTGTGATGAATTTAATGAAGTTACACAAAAATCTGTTGTTGCTGTCCAAGAAAAAGAAAACCGTGGAAGGTGCACTCAACTTGAGGGTCGGTATGAGAGGCACTGGGAGATAGAGGCAGCCTTAGGCATATCGAAGAGTGCAGAGCATTTGATTTTGCGTGAACATTTGGCCGTGAGGAATGTTTGTTCCAGTTGGAGTCAACGCAGTATAGCTGAAACTGTAAAACAGGTTCGTACTAGTTAGTGTAAGCAATGCAGTCACCTGTTTGGGTGTTCGAAGGCAAACCGAAACAGGCAAAAATGGTTCGTTCGTGAAGCACTTAGACTGTTGCTTCAGGGGATTAGAGAAGAGATAATGCCAAATGATATACAAGATTTTGTTTGTCAAGAGTCACCCAAGAAATCAGATGAAACACCTGAAAACGTAGCAGCTTTCTTCACGAAGGATGATGCCGGCCAAGTGTCAAATCAAGACATTTTATAGAATGCCTAGGCAATATACAGAATGACATATACATCTTGGAAGGCTTTTTAATTTAATACTTTTCCTAGGAAATGTATAAAATGCTTGCGTATATTATAAAATTCGAAGTAGACACAGGAAAGTATACAGCTACAATGAAATAACATGTTCAAACTACTAACTTATGTATGTAATGAAAATTAAATTAAAACAAGCAAATTGTCACAATTATATATGTCTGAAAGTTGGATTATCCTGAAGTAGATTTCTTTTAATAGTCCAGGGTTTTTAACAATCAATAATATGTAATAAACAGTTGAAAAAACTATTTGAATAATTATTACAAATGTATAATCTATCAGTAGTATCTATGTCTCGGATCTCCTCTCAAACCACTGGATCAATTTCACCCGAATTTGGCACAGAAACGGCAAGCCCCATGTGTATTAGTACTGTGGGGTTTATAAACTCTGAGCTTCAAGTATGGGCAGAGATACAGACAAAACTATTTTTTCCAGCTCCACACACAGCCTAATAGTGTGGGAGCTGTATAGGCCTACCGCATCAACCTGCTTTGCAGGGTAGCCTACGTGTCAGATGCAGGAAATGGCTTTCTGGACCCCAACATCTTCCTTGTACGACAGTATGTCGTACTGGAGGAATATTGGCTTGCGTCATTGACTTGCTTTGTATGGCAGCCTGTACATCAGGAGAAAATAAGTGATTTTGAAGACCTCAATGTTTAGCCTGCCCTGCATGACACACACACATTGTGGAAGTAGTGTCAGCCTGCTTTGCGGAACTGTAAGTGTGCCAGTTAGCACAACTGGGGACAGATTGAGATGCACAGAAGAAGGGATTGACAGAGTGAACAGGAGAAGGAAGAGGACAGGGATGGGAGGAGGGGAAAATGCACGAGGTGGGTGGAAGGTGTGGAGTAGTAGTTGACATATAGGAAAGGAAGAGGAGGAGATGGACATTCAAACGCAGATTTCAGACTAGCTAACAGATCAAAACGAAAATTTCTGTTCCGAAACTGACAATGTTGAGTGTTTATGGAAAAAGTTCAAGGCAATCGTAAAATGCGTTTTAGACAGGTACGTGCCGAGTAAAACTGTGAGGGACGGGAAAAACCCACCGTGGTTCAACAACAAAGTTAGGAAACTACTGCGAAAGCAAAGAGAGCTTCACTCCAAGTGTAAACGCAGCCAAAACCTCTCAGACAAACAGAAGCTAAACGATGTCAAAGTTAGCGTAAGGAGGGCTATGCGTGAAGCGTTCAGTGAATTCGAAAGTAAAATTCTATGTACCGACTTGACAGAAAATCCTAGGAAGTTCTGGTCTTACTTTAAATAAGTAAGTGGCTCGAAACAGCATATCCAGACACTCCGAGATGATGATGGCATTGAAACAGAGGATGACACGCGTAAAGCTGAATTACTAAACAGCTTTTTCCAAAGCTGTTTCACAGAGGAAGACCGCACTGCAGTTCCTTCTCTAAATCCTCGCACAAACGAAAAAATGGCTGACATCGAAATAAGTGTCCAAGGAATAGAAAAGCAACTGGAATCACTCAACAGAGGAAAGTCCACTGGACCTGACGGGATACCAATTCGATTCTGCACAGAGTACGCGAAAGAACTTGCCCCCCTTCTAACAGCCGTGTACCGCAAGTCTCTAGAGGAACGGAAGGTTCCAGATGATTGGAAAAGAGCACAGGTAGTCCCAGTCTTCAAGAAGGGTCGTCGAGCAGATGCGCAAAACTATACACCTATATCTTTGACGTCGATCTGTTGTAGAATTTTAGAACATGTTTTTTGGTCGCGTATCATGTCGTGTTTGGAAACCCAGAATCTACTCTGTAGGAATCAACATGGATTCCAGAAACAGCGATCGTGTGAGACCCAACTCGCTTTATTTGTTCGTGAGACCCAGAAAATATTAGATACATCCTCCCAGGTAGATGCTATTTTCCTTGACTTCCAGAAGGCGTTCGATACAGTTCCACACTGTCGCCTGATAAACAAAGTAAGAGCCTACGGAATATCAGACCAGCTGTGTGGCTGGATTGAAGAGTTTTTAGCAAGCAGAACACAGCATGTTGTTCTCAATGGAGAGACGTCTACAGACGTTAAAGTAACATCTGGCGTGCCACAGGGGAGTGTTGTGGCACCATTGCTTTTCATAATATATATAAGTTCCATGCGGCTTTTCGCGGATGATGCTGTAGTATACAGAGAAGTTGCAGCATTAGAAAATTGTAGCGAAATGCAGGAAGATCTGCAGCGGATAGGCACTTGGTGCAGGGAGTGGCGACTGACCCTTAACATAGACAAATGTAATGTATTGCGAATACATAGAAAGAAGGATCCTTTATTGTATGATTATATGATAGCGGAACGAACACTGGTAGCAGTTACTTCTGTAAAATATGTGGGAGAATGCGTACGGAATGATTTGAAGTGGAATGATCATATAAAATTAATTGTCGGTAAGGCGGGTACCAGGTTGAGATTCATTGGGAGAGTGCTTAGAACTTGTAGTCCATCAACAAAGGAGGTGGCTTACAAAACACTCGTTCGACCTGTACTTGAGTATTGCTCAACAGTGTGGGATCCGTACCAGATTGGGTTGACGGAGGAGATAGAGAAGATCCAAAGAAGAGCGGCGCGTTTCGTCACAGGGTTATTTGGTAACCGTGATAGCGTTACGGAGATGTTCAACAAACTCGAGTGGCAGACTCTGCAAGAGAGGCGCTCTGCATCGCGGTGTAGCTTGCTCGCCAGGTTTCGAGAGGGTGCGTTTCTGGATGAGGTATCGAATATATTGCTTCCCCCTACTTATACCTCCCGAGGAGATCACGAATGTAAAATTAGAGAGATTAGAGCGCGGACGGAGGCTTTCAGACAGTCGTTCTTCCCGCGAACCGTACGCGACTGGAACAGGAAAGGGAGGTAATGACAGTGGCACGTAAAGTGCCCTCCGCCACACACCATTGGGTGGTTTGCAGAGTATAAATGTAGATGTAGAAAGAGGGAGTTGTATATTGTCAGAGGGAGTGAACGTATGATCAGTGAGAGGGGTTAGAGGAAATGGACAGAGAGAGGGGAGGGGCAGATGAAAGGCAGATGAATGAGGATAAGGAGAGAGACAGATAGAGGTGGAATGATGAGGTGGACAGACAGACAGACAGACAGAGAGAGAAGGAAGCTGTGTTCTATATATGTATCGAATGCATTGCAGGCAGACAGACTTGTGGAGAAAATGCTAGTAAACAATAACTGAAAGTAAACTTTCAGTTCTGTACAGGGTGTCCAAGAAGAAGATGGTCAATATTCACGGATATTACAGGAACGATTACTCGATGCAAAAAAAGTGCAGTAAACACAGTCTCTATACTGCGTACTTGAGGAGCTGTGAGCATCATGTTCTGTGAAATACATCTATTCTACTAAATGTCTACTGATAGATCTTAAGGTGTGCATCTTTGAGGCCACGTTTAGTTGACCATTTTTTTTTGTCCTTACTACCTGCTCACACAATATGGAAAACAAAAAGCTTGCAACAGAAGAGAGATGTTTCACAGTGTCTAAATTGAAGTGCTCATATCTCTTAGGGTACGCATTTTAGAGCACATTTTACCGGACATTTTTGCTATGAATGACTGTTGATGTCACGAGCGGTCTAAGGCGCTGCAGTCATGGACTGTGCGGCTGGTCCCGGCGGAGGTTCGAGTCCTCCCTCGGGCATGGGTGTGTGTGTTTGTCCTTAGGATAATTTATGTTAAGTAGTGTGTAAGCTTAGGGACTGATCACCTTAGCAGTTAAGTCCCATAAGATTTCACACACATTTGAACATTTTTGAACTGTTGATGTAGTATTTCTGCCGGCCGGTGTGGTCGAGCGGTTCTAGGCGCTTCAGTCTGGAACGGCGCGACCGCTACGGCCGCAGGTTCGAATCCTGCCTCGGGAATGGATGTGTGTGATGTCCTTAGGTTAGATAGGTTTAAGTAGTTCTACGTTCTAGGGGACTGATGACCTAAGATGTTAAGTCCCATAGTGCTCAGAGCCATTTGAACCATTTTTGAATTCCTTCTTTTGTACTCTGACACATCTGAACTCGAATGAACTGGTCTGAAACTGTTACAAGGATCATGTTCGTGGATCTTGTAACTGTCAAAATATTCAAATTAGGTTTCTTTTAAACTTTGCCTTAAATGTAACTGGCATTATATTAAATGCCTAGGCGAAGCATTACATAAGATGCATTTCATACCTTAACTAGCGATTTTTGTAATTGTGTATATTCTGTAGCCATTCCATAAAACGCTGTCACACCTCAATATGCGAGACAATTCATTATTTTCCACAGGAAACCATGGAATTTATGTCTCATTCTCCATATTCATCTGATTTTATTGTCTAACGAATGGTCCTCGAATATTTATATCAAATAAAGCATGTGTGGAAAGCGAGTCTGATGACCCCAAGAAGCAGGTGGATCGTTGCAAAAACCGTATTTTCCAGATATTGACATCAGGGATGGAAACAAATCTTACCAATATTTAGTTTGAACTATATATTTTAAAGCCAAATGTTCTGAAAAACAATAAAACGATGTGGCAGTGAACAGGGATATGCAAATAAATATAACAAGTATTGTAAAATATGTAATAACAGGTGCTGTGTAGATAGATAAAGTAAAAAATTTAAATATGTGAAAGAGATAAATCAACAAAACAGTATAGAAAAAAGTGTTCCTTAGATGAGAGGTGGTATAACTAAGAACACTTACAATAAAAGGTGCTTAACTAAACGAAAAAAAGTTAGAATGAAGCAGAGTACATGTATGCTGGTCAGTATCTACAAATAAATTGTAAGCCTGAAAAGTTAGAATTATTAGAAAGAACAAATACGTGAAAAACATATATTCGGAGAAATACAATATTTTGTAATTTAACACGTTACAATGAAGTTCGTCAAAAAATAGGGTAGAGATCTGAAATAATAAGAAAGACGAGATTATTGTATTTGGGATATATTTACAGGGTGGACGATAATAGACACAGCAAGATCTTCAGATGTCTCAGTGAAAAGAAATTAGCAACCACCTGGAATCAACGGTTTAGAAAATATTTTGGAAAGAAATAAGAGAAGTGATATCGGAAAAGAGTTTTTTAGTAAAAAATTTTTAAAACTCTAAAGATTCCAAGCGAAGAGGCAGAAGAAATTTGGCACAAAGTGGTCTGAACACAGGAAAAAGTAACATAGTGAAACAATGAAAAAATACTGGAGGAAATGGAAACGGCGACAAAGAATTACAAACTGGAGTAGAAACGCTTCAGTAGGAAGCCTCAGTGTTAGGAGAAGAAGATAACGATTAGTTCCACAAAAAATTACTTTCTTTCACTATTTTTGTACAAGCCTGCGTGGAGTGGCGTGAACATTGGACGATTGAACTGTGATAAAACATTGTGTGGAGTGACGAATCACGGTACACAATGTGGCGATCCGATGGTAGGATATGGGTATGACGAATGCCCGGTCAACGTCATCTGCCAGCGTATGTAGTGCCAACAGTAAAATACGGAGGCGGTGGTGTTATGCTGTGGTCGTGTTTTGCATTGAGGGGGCTTGCACTCCTTGTTATTTTGCGTGGCACTATCACAGCACAGGCCTGTATTGATGTCGTACGCACCTTCTTACTTCTCACTGTTCAATTCGGGTACGGCAATTGCATATTTCAACACGATGGGGCACCTGTTCATAATGCACGGCCTGTGGTGGAGTGGGTACACGATAGTAACATCCCTGTAATGGACTGGCCTGCACAGAGTCCTGACCTGAATCCTACAGAACACCTTTGGGATGTTTTGGAACTCTGACCCCGTGCCAGGCCTCGCCGACCGACATCGATGCCTCTCCTCAGTGCAGCACTCCGTGAAGAATGGGCTGCCATTCCCCCAAGGAACCTCCCAACACCTGATTGAATGTATGCCTGCCGGAGTGGAAGCTTTCATCAAGGCTAAGGGTGCGCCAACACCATAATGAATTCCAGCGTTAGCGACGGAGGGCGCCACGAACTTGTAAGTCATTTTCAGCCAGTTGTCCTGATATTTTTGATGACATAGTGTACGTTTGTTGGAGAATGAGGCAGTATCTCTGTTGAGAACCCCTGTTGTCGAATGGTGCGCCAAATTCCCTGCTGGCGGCGATTCAAAACGAGACGCCAGTCGATCTGTTAAGTCAGCCCCAAGTGGGAGACTCAAGTGCGAGGAACTTGAGCACCTGGCTTATAGCCCGACCTCTCCCCATGCAATTATCACACCTTTGGTCCCTTTAAAAAAAAAGCCTCGAATGAACGACGATTCCTGGGAGACGAAGATGTGAAGCAGACAGCTACGAACTTCCTCGTGCAGGAAGACACGAGCTTTGCCAAACGGGTATCTTCAGCCTGGTGCATCAGCAGGAGCATCGCCATATGGCTCACGTCGGTTTTGCCCGAGTGACGTACTGATTCTCGACCGTACAGCACTTCTGACAGAATGATTTTGATCGCCCACTTTGTATTTCGCGCACCTTAAGGCAGGCAACACGTCTTACTTGTCAGTGGTGTAAGCCGGGTTGCCTATCATGTGGCGAATGAAATAATTTTCCAGTCTAGTTAATTTTATCCTGGCCACCACGTATGATCTGAACGGGTTGTTCATTGACCGTGTCGCAGGCATCAGTGGAGCGAACTTGTTTTATTTCCGTCGATCAGAATGACCTGTTTCCTGTGTGTAGAGACGCGCTTTATGCGAGGTTGGCATTTGAGTGGCAGGTCGACACACACACACACACACACACACACACATACATTTTTTAGCCCTTCAGTACCCTCCCCCTCCCCCACCGCCTCCCCCCTTCAATGTAGAGGCCCTCCCAGTTAAGTGGCCCGTGAGTGGGACCACCGGGCAAGAGGCAGACGACATCGATTATCGATACTGCAGTCCTCTCGACCGCCTGGTCGGCTTGAAAAAGAAAGAGACAGGAAGGGAGAAAAAATGCTAGTCGATGGCCCCTGACTTCCAATAAAAGGGGAAAATTGCGCACGAAAAAAGGTTTTCCTGTCGGCTATCGTGAAAGAACGTCGAACGTAGTCTGCTGCGCCGTGTATCGGAGTTAAACGGCAAGCAAGGTGGAAATTCTTCGGCCTGCTAGCGAGAGACGCTGCTTGTACAGGGTAGCGCAGACAAATGGGAAAATTTTAAATGGCTATGTAATTTTTCCTCCTATCTATGTAATTATCTACGAGGTGCATTCAAGTTCTAAGGCCTCCGATTTTTTTTCTCCGGTCTGGAAAGAGAGATAAACATGTGCATTGTTGTAAAATAAGGCCGCGTTCATTGTCAATACGTCACAGAGATGGCAGCACCGTACAGCAGATGGAATTTTACCGCCAGCGGCGACAATGATAACTGTTTTAAATACTTGAAATGGCGACGTTTTCCTTACTTGAACAGCGTGCAATCATTCGTTTTCTGAATTTTCGTGGTGTGAAACCAATTGAAATTCATCGACAGTTGAAGGAGACCTGTGGTGACGGAGTTATGGATGTGTCGAAAGTGCGTTCGTGGGTGCGACAGTTTAATGAAGGCAGAACATCGTGTGACAACAAACCGAAACAACCTCGGGCTCGCACAAGCCGGTCTGACGACACGATCGAGAAATTGGAGATAATTGTTTTGGAAGATCGCCGAATGACTGTTGAACAGATCGCCTCCAGAGTTCGCATCTCTGTGGGTTCTGTGCACAGAATCCTGCACGACGACCTGAAAATACGAAAAGTGTCATCCAGGTGGGTGCCACGAATGCTGACGGACGACCACACGGCTGCGCGTGTGCCATGTGGCCGAGCAATGTTGACGCGCAACGACAGCACGAATGGGACTTTCTTTTCGTCGGTTGTGACAATGGATGAGACGTGGATGCCATTTTTCAATCCAGAAACAAAGCGCCAGTCAGCTCAATGGAAGCACACAGATTTACCGCCACCAAAAAAATGTCGGGTAACCGCCAGTGCTGAAAAAATGATGGTGTCCACGTTCTGGGACAGCGAGGGCGTAATCCTTACCCATTGCGTTCCAAAGGGCACTACGGTAACAGGTGCATCCTACGAAAATGTTTTGAAGAACAAATTCCTTCCTGCACTGCAACGAACGCATCAGTTTCTTCGTGATAACAACTTAGAAGTGATTCCTCTTGCTCCCTACTCACCTGGCCTGGCTCCTAGTGACTTTTGGCTTTTTCCAACAATGAAAGACACTCTCCGTGGCCGCACATTCACCAGCCGTGCTGCTATTGCCTCAGCGATTTTCCAGTGGTCAAAACAGACTCCTAAAGAAGCCTTCGCCTCTGCCACGGAATCATGGCGTCAGCGTTGTGAAAAATGTGTACGTCTGCAGGGCGATTACGTCGAGAAGTAACGCCAGTTTCATCGATTTCGCGTGAGTAGTTAATTAGAAAAAAAATCGGAGGCCTTAGAACTTGACTGCACGTCGTAGTTACGTAGTTCTCAATTCATTCGAGCAATGAATCATTCATAATAGGAAACACAGTCATAAGTCAGTCATTCAAAATTTTACTTGTTAGAATGAAATCAGGCGATGATTCTTCTTCTCCGCAGGCTCGTGCTTTGTGCCAGTCTGATAATCTGTACAAATAAAATGCCTCGTATTTTTGGGAGCGATGTATAATCAGTCGGGAAACCTCAGATCAAGCGGACATTTGGCTTTGATGAAGTCTAACCTTCCGAAGAAGTAATGGAGCTCTTGGATTATTAAATGCAGGTTCGTATCCAGTCTTTCGGAAGTTCCCTTCTGATTAACAACTACGCAATTTATCGATGAATATCATTAATTCTGAAATGTCAAATAATGTAAATTGTTACACACCTTTTGTATGAAGCAGCAATATATATATAATTTCCCTTTTAATCGTACAATTTCGTATCAGTTATCTTTTGTCATAAATCTCAATATTCAGATTACAATTCTTCAAACAATGCTCAGGCTAATCGGCACGAAGACAATCTGGGAATCTTCTTTTCTAACAACCACCAGGGAGAGTACTACAAAGAATAATTATGCGCTCATGGCATAGCTATTGTATGAAACTATAATAACAATGGAATGTAGTCGAATTAAGTGGGGTGATGCTGAGGGAATTAGATTAGGAAATGAGACACTTAAAGTAGTAAAGGAGTTTTGCTATTTGGGGAGCAAAATAACTGATGATGGTCGAAGTAGAGAGGATATAAAATGTAGACTGGCAATGGGAAGGAAAGCGTTTCTGAAGAAGAGAAATTTGTTAACATCGAGTATAGATTTAAATGTCAGGAAGTCGTTTCTGAAAGTATTTGTATGGAGTGTATCCATGTATGGAATTGAAACATGGACGATAAATAGTTTGGACAAGAAGAGAATAGAAGCTTTTGAAATGTGGTGCTACAGAAGAATGCTGAAGATTAGATGGGTAGATCACATAACTAATGAGGTGGTATTGAATAGGATTGGGGAGAAGAGAAATTTGTGGCACAACTTGACTAGGAGAAGGGATCGGTTGGTAGAACATGTTCTGAGGCATCAAGGGATCACCAATTTAGTATTGGAGGGCAGCGTGGAGGGTAAAAATCGTAGAGGGAGACCAAGAGATGAATACACTAAGCAGATTCAGAAGCATTTAGGTTGCAGTTGTTACTGGGAGATGAAGCAGCTTGCACAGGATAGAGTAGCATGGAGAGCTGCATCAAACCAGTCTCAGGACTGAAGACCACAACAACAACAACAACAACTACTACTACTACTACATTGCGCATGGATTCTGCGAGTATGAAGATAGAAAATTAGTAGACGTCACTCAAGGGTAGAATTGTATCAGAATAATTCATCGAATATAAAGAGATATTACAACTATAAGAGTCGAGGGGCAACAAAGGGATGCAGTGGTTGGGAAGAGAATGAGACAGCGGTGTAGCCTATCCCCGATGTTTTTCAAATCTGTATCTTGAGCAAGCAGCAAAGGAAACAAAAGAAAAATTTGGAGTAGGAATTAAAATCCATGTAGAAGAAGTAATAATTTCGAGTTTGGTCGATGACTTTGTAATTCTGTCAGAGACAACAGAGCACCTGGAAGAGCAGCTGAACGGAATGGACAGTGTCTTGAAAGGAGGATATAGGATGAACATAACGATATTGGATTGTAGTTTAATTACATCAGGTGATAGTGAGGGAATTTGATCAGGAAATGAGACACTTAAAGTAGTAAATGAGTTTTGCTATTTGGGGAGCAAAATAACTGATGATGGTCGAAGTAGAGAGGATTTAAAATGTAGACTGGCAGTGGCAAGGAAAGCGTTTCTGAAGAAGAGAAATTTGTTAACATCGAGTATAGATATACGTGTTAGAAGTCTCTGCTGAAATTATTTGTATGAAGTGTGGCCCTGTATGGAAGTGAAACAATATGGGGATGGCGACTGCATCTTTCAACACGATCGAGCGTCTGTTCATAATGCACGGACTGTGAATGAGTGGTTACACGACAATAATATTCGTGTAATGGACTGGCCTTCAGAGTCCTGACCTGAATCCCATAGAACACTTTTGGCATGTTTTGGAACGCCGACTTCGTGCCAGGCCTCACCGACCGACATCGATACCTCTCCTCAGTGCAGCACTCCGTGAAGAATGGGCTGCCATTCCGCAAGAGACCTTCCAGCACCTGACTGAACGTTTGCCTTCGAGAGTGGAAGCTGTCATCAAGGCTAAGGGTGGGCCAACACCACACTGAATTCCACCATTACCGATGGAGGGTGTCACCAACTTGTAAATCGTTTTCAGCCAGGTGTCCGGGTACTTTTGATCACACAGTGTATCTAGAGACATCCCAGACAGCGTTGGGTTACCAACCTGGCTGTCGCCCGTCATAAGGCCCGACATGAATGACTAATGGTCTGAAGTGGCATTTCCTTCCATAGCAGGACCCTGGGTGGGTGTCATCTGCGGTATGCTTACATCACAGTGGTACATCGACGATATCCCACGCGCCGTTGTGTTGCCCTTGAAGACAAGCCATCCTGCGCTTACATTTCAGCAAGATAATGCCCGACCGCACACGGTGAGAGTTTCTACTGGCTGTCTTCGTGCTTGACAAACCCTACCCTGGCCAGCAAGCTCGACAGATCTCTCCCCGACTGGGAGCGCTTGGAGCATTATGGGCATTGCTCTCAAACCAGCTGTGATATTTGACGATCTAACTCGCCAATTGGACAGAAGAATCTGGCACGATATTCCTCAGAGGGGCGTTCCAGAACACCATCAGCCAATACCAAGCCGAAGAGTTGCTTGCATAGGGGTCAGAGGCGGACCATTGCTTTATTGACTTGCTGAATTTGTCATCATTTGTACGCTGTGTCTGTCCATGTGCATCGCATTTACTGATTACCGTCCCATTCGGATAATTCCTTCATGACACGTCGATTTTATTTTTGTATTACAGTGTATATGTGGTCCAAAGAAACGCCGAAAATCGGGCATGTGGGGTATTCAGACTGACTACATACGTCTCCAGCACGACACACGTGGATTCACAACAATACGCCACTGAAGATGCTTCACAAAAAAGGGACCGAAACTGTCTTTCATTTAGGTGCAAAACTGATTACACCTCTATGATTAACATCTTTTTATGCAGTAGCTGTGATATGTCAACTGTTATTGTTGTTGTTGCGTCTTAAGCTTATTGCCATTTAATGCTCGTTTCGCATTTATTTAGAAAAAACCACCAGTGTCTTTTATTTGATGTATAATTTTTTTTTACTTGTTCTGCGGCTCACTGTTTTTCCTCTCATTATTGGCAGAGGTTGAAGTTGAAAAAAAAAGTTCTTGGTTTTGCTTCCATTTTTCACCGTTTCATGGTTTTTACCAACTAGCCTTTTCTGCATTTGCGGTGTTTTTTGCGTCTCGCGGTTGCAACACTTCACCAAACTTGTTGTCATAGACATACAAGGTGAGTGTAAAGTCTTTCCGTTATCACAGAAATTTATTTCGTAGGAACTGTGCTAGACACAGTTATATGATTTGTTGCAAGTGGTAGCTTCAATCATAAAGTCTTTTTTTTTTTAAAATACAGTTCTGCCCGGACTACATTCGTTTCCCATAGAGCAACTACGCTATACTCTGTTCCTATCCATGTCTTCGCCACATCTCTTCCGTCACCACCTCCGCAGCATCTAGTGCTTGTACCGTAAGAATCTGCAGACCAGCAACTCCGGGCGTACTTTATCCATTTAAAAATAATGAGTGGTTATGCCCGGTAAACTTGTTCGCCATGATGTCGGAACGTCTATACCGATCCATCTGTCCGCAAAAGGTTTCGTCCAAGAACTGGCGTACAAATAACCCCAGTGTGGCGGTGCATGATCTTGTTGAAACACTACGCATGTTGGGAAACGTTGCGCGTGCGTGAGGCATCAGAAAATGGTTCAAATGGCTCTGAGCACTATGGGACTTAACATCTGAGGTCATCAGTCCCCTAGACTTTGAGCTACTTAAACCTAAGTAACCTAAGGACACCACACACATCCATGTCCGAGGCAGGATTCGAACCTGCGACCGCAGCGGTGGCGCGGTTCCAGACTGTAGCGCCTAGAACCGCTCGGCCACCTCGGCCGGCAGGCATCAGACCACTTGTGAACGCAAAAACACTAATGAGTGCGGAAGAGGTGAGAATACAATGATTTTTCGCTATAACGACAAGTTTATAGGGAAATTTTACAAAAGTGTAAGTGGAAAGATGCAAGTGCAGAAAAAGCGAGTTCGTAAAAGCCGAGAAAATAGTGAAAGATGGAAATTAAAAGTTTTTTCAGCTTCAGCCTGCGCCAGCAAGGAGGGATAAAGCAGTGCTTCTTTTTTTTTATTTAAAAAAAAAAGTAGTAGTAGCAAAATCTTCAGTGACCGCTGAAGATGCTTTTGTAAGTATACGTGAAACGCTTCTGCTACGAAACGCTCGTACGTCTGAGTAAACTGAAGAAGAAACGAAAACAATACTAGTTGATCGTAACAATTGTTAGCCATGAACGTAACCAGCCATTAATTCCTTTAAAAAAAATTAAACTTTATTTTACCGCCAGTGTGGTTTCGGGCATCGTGCCTATCTTCAGATCGGTACGCAGTAAGGTATTTGTCTACAGTATGACGCCTACTTTCGCACAGCGTAAGATTATTTGAGTATTTAGGGGCAGTTTCTATGCTATATGGATGGTATAAACGTGCTTATAAGCGTGCATTTGATAAGATTTAAAATAAGAGTTGTGTATACTTACACATACGAGGTCCATTCAGAAAATAAAGGGAAATTTCTTTAAACAGTTTATTTATTAGTGTACATCGATGTCATCCCCGATTCGATTCATTCTCAGTGCCACATCATTATTTACGCGATAAACCCACCCAATCTGTAGCATTTCACAAACTTCTATTCTCTTCGTCTCTGAACTGTTTATCGACCACGTTTCACTTGCATACAAAGCTGTAGTCCATGCAAAAACCTCCACAAAGAACTTCATATATCTTAAATTTAGCCGGTCGTTGTGACCGAGCGGATCTAGGCGCTTCAGTCCGGATTCGCGCGACCGTTACGATCGCAGGTTCGAATCCTGCCTCGGGCATGGATATGTGCGATAGCCTTAGGTTAGTTAGGTTTAAGTAGTTCTAAGTTCTAGGGGACTGATGACCTCAGATGTTAAGTTCCATAGAGCTCAGATCCATTTGAACCATCTTAAATTTATAGTTTTTTGGTCATAGACTCCTGTTTTTTTTTTTTTTAAAAATAGCTTCCTTATTATAGCCAGTCTGCGTTTTATACGCTCTCCACTTCCGACATTACCGGTTATGTTATTGCTCAAATAGCAGAACTCATCCACTACTTTGACTGTCTCATTTCTTAATCTAGTTCCCTCAGCGCCGTCTAATTCGACCTCATTCTGTTAGCCTTGTTTTACTTTCGCTGATGCTCATCTTACAATCGCCCGCATCTCGTGGTCGTGCGGTAGCGTTCTCGGTTCACACGCCCGGGTTCCCGGGTTCGATTCCCGGCGGGGTCAGGGATTTTCTCTGCCTCATGATGGCTGGGTGTTGTGTGCTGTCCTTAGGTTAGTTAGGTTTAAGTAGTTCTAAGTTCTAGGGGACTTATGACCACAGCAGTTGAGTCCCATAGTGCTCAGAGCCATTTGCACCATCATCTTATAATCTGTTTTTTCAACACACTATCCATTCTCTTGAACTTCTCTTCCAAGTCCTTTGATGTGTCTGACGTAATTACAGTGTCATCGGCAACCCCAGAGTTTTTATTTCTTCCACTTCCTTCTCCGAATTTTTCTTTTCTTTCCCTTACTACTTGCTCAGTGTACAAACTGAATAACATACGAAATGTGGCTACAAACCTGTCTCACTCCCTTGTCAACCACTGCTTCCCTTCTGTGTCCTTACACTCCCATAACTTGAATCTAGTTTCGTGTACAAGCTGTGTATAACCTTTCGCTGCCTGTATTTTATACCTGGTGCCTTCAGAAAGTAGGAGTAAAACGTAATTTTCTGGAAGCAGTCATTTTAAGATATCTTTGTGTGTCTTAATTGCAGTGAAGTTTAGGATATACACCACCTCGACAGAAGAGAAGCGGCTCAGCGAAACTGAGACAGTTTCTCCTCGCGCCAAGGTGGGCCAGGGTTAGACATAGGGGTATTGTGCGAACCAGCGCGAAGTTGCGCCTTGGCGATACAATGACCAGAGCTCCGTGCCGGCTGTCCATTAACGGGAGACGACTGGAGAACTTCAAAGTTTGACTGCTTTCTCTACAGGAGATGTACGGTCTTCCTCTTTAGTGGCGAACGGACAGGTCGAATACTGTCTGACGGTTCTAGCGTTGAGGGTTAATGCGTAGGACGAAGGCGACGCACTCCCACTTTTAATCGTAGTATTTAGTAGCACCTTTTCTTAGACAAGTAGGGGACAATCGCCTACATTGTAACGGTTTCTAATTTGTACCACTGCTACCAAATTCGTACTTGTTCTACTACCCGATATTTAGTGAGTATAGCGTGAACTAGTGGTTCTGATTGCCTTGTACACTACTGGCCATTAAAATTGCTACACCAAGAAGAAATGCAGATGATAAACGGGTATTCATTGGACAAATATATTATACTAGAACTGACATGTGATTACATTTTCACGCAATTTGGGTGCATAGATCCTGAGAAATCAGTACCCAGAACAACCACCTCTGGCCGTCATAACGGCCTTAATACGCCTGGGCATTGAGTCAGAGCTCGGAAGGTGTGAACAGGTAGAGCTGCCCATGCAGCTTCAACACGATACCACAGTTCATCTAGAGTAGTCACTGGCGTATTGTGAAGAGCCAGTTGCTCGGCCACCATTGACCAGACGTTTTCAATTGGTGGGAGATCTGGAGATTGTGCTGGCCAGGGCAGCAGTCGAACATTTTCTGTATCCAGAAAGGCCCGTACAGGACCTGCAACATGCGGTCGTGCATTATCCTGCTGAAATGTAGGGTTTAGCAGGGACTGGATAAAGGGTAGAGCCACGGGTCGTAACACATCTGAAATGTAACGTCCACTGTTCAAAGTGCCATCAATGCGAACAAGACGTAACCGAGACGTGTAACCGATGGCACCCCATACCGTCACGTCGGGTGATACGCCAGTACGGCGATGACGAATACACGCTTCCAATGTGCGTTCACCGCGATGTCGCCAAACACGGATGCGACCATCGTGATGCTGTAAACAGAACCTGGATTCATCCGAAAAAATGACGTTTTGCCATTCGTGCACCCAGGTTCGTCGTAGAGTACACCATCGCAGGCGCTCCCGTCTGTGATGCAGCGTCAAGGGTAACCGCAGCCACGGTCTCCGAGCTGATAGTCCGTGCTGCTGCAAACGTCGTCGAACTGTTCGTGCAGATGGTTGTCGTCTTGCAAACGTCCCCCTGTGTTGACTCGGGGATCGAGACGTGGCTGCACGATCCGTTACAGCCGTGCGGATAAGATGCCTGTCATCTCGACTGCTAGATACGATAAACCGCAATGGCGATAGGCTACAATCCGACCTTTATCAAAGTCTGAAACGTGATGGTACACATTTCTCCTCCTTACACGAGGCATCACAACAACGTTTCACCAGGCAACGCCGGTCAACTGCTGTTTGTGTATGAGTAATCGGTTGGAAACTTTCCTCGTGTCAGCACGTTGTAGGTGTCGCCACCGGTGCCAACCTTGTGTGAATGCTCTGAAAAGCCTATCATTTGCATATCACAGCATCTTCTTCCTGTCGGATAAATTTCTCGTCTGTAGCACTTCATCTTCGTGGTGTAGCCATTTTAATGGCCAGTAGTGTATTTAGTAGCGCCTTTTCTTAGAGAAATGAGGACAATTGCCTATATTGTACCGGTTTCTAATTTGTACCACTAGTACAAAATTCGTACTTGTTCTACTACCCGAGATTTAGTGAGTTTAGCGTGAACTAGTGGTACTGATTGCCTTTTAGTTTTCATCTAACGTTTTGTGTACCTGGCAAAGAGAATTACTCTTATAAGGTAAAGGACAGCAGAATGTTTTATTTGTTTATGTACTTCTTTATACAGAGTCGTCCATTGAACGTGACTGGGCCAAATAGCTCACGCAATAAACGTCAAACGAAAAAACTACAAAGAACGAAACTTTTCTAGCCTAAAGGGGGAAACCAGATGGCGCTATGGTTCGCCCGCTAGGTGACGCTGCCATAGGTCAAACGGATATCAGTTGCGTTTTTTTAAAATGATAACCCCAATTTTTTATTACATATTCGTGTAGTACGTAAAGAAATATGAATGTTGTAGTTGGACCACTTTTATCGATTTGTGATAGATGGCGCTGTAATAGCCACAAACATATGGCTCACAATTTTAGACGAACAGTTGGTAACAGGTAGGTTTTTTAAAATAAAATACAGAACGTAGGTACGTCTGAACATTTTATTTCGGTTGTTCCAATGTGATTAATGTACCTATGTGAACTTATCATTTCTGAGAACGCATGCTGTTACAGCGTGATTACCTGTAAATACCACATTAATGCAATAAATGCTCAGAATGATGTCCGTCAACCTGAATGCATTTGGCAATACGTGTAACGACATTCCTCTCAACAGCGAGTAGTTCGCCTTCCGTAATGTTCGCACATTCATTGACAATGCCCTGACGCATGTTGTCAGGCGTTGTCGGTGGATCACGATAGCAAATATCCTTCAACTTTCCCCACAGAAACAAATCCGGGGACGTCAGATCCGGTGAACGTGCGGGCCACGGTACGGTGCTTCGACGACCAATCCACCTGTCGTGGAATATGCTATTCAATACCGCTCCAACCGCACGCGAGCTATGTGCCGGACATCCATCATCTTGGAAGTACATCGCCATTCTGTCATGCCGTCAAACATCTCGTAGTAACATCGGTAGAACATTACGTAGGAAATCAGCATACACTGCACCATTTAGATTGTCATCGATAAAATGGGGGCCAATTATCCTTCCTCCCATAATGCCGCGCCATACATTAACCCGCCAAGGTCGCTGATGTTCCACTTGTCGCAGCCATCGTGGATTTTCCGTTGCCCAATAGTGCACATTATTGCCGTTTTACGTTACCGCTGTTGGTGAAGGACGCTTCGTCGCTAAATAGAACGCGTGCAAACAATCTGTCATCGTCCCGTAATTTCTCTTGTGCCCAGTGGCAGAACTGTACACGACGTTCAAAGTCGTCGCCATGCAATTCCTGGTGCATAGAAATATGGTACGGGTGCAGTCGGTGTCGATGTGGCATTCTCAACACCGACGTTTTTGAAATTCCCGATTCTCGCGAAATTTGCCTGCTACTGGTGTGCGGATTAGCCGCGACAGCAGCTGAAACACCTACTTGGGCATCAGCATTTGTTGCAGGTCGTGTTTGACGTTTCACATGTGGCTGAACACTTCCTGTTTCCTTAAATAACGTAACTATCCGGCGAACGGTCCGGACACTTGGATGATGTCGTCCAGGATACCGAGCAGCATACATAGCACACGCCCGTTGCGCATTTTGATCACAATAGCCAAACATCAACACGATATCGACCCTTTTCGCAATTGGTAAACGGTCCACTTTAACACGGGTAATGTATCACGAAGCAAATACCGTCCGCACTGGCGGAATCTAACGTGGTACCACGTACTTACACGTTTGTGACTATTACAGCGCCATCTATCACAAAGCGAAAAAAGTGGTTCAACTTAAACATTAATATTTCTTTACGTACTACACGAATATGTGATAAAAATGGGGGTTCCTATTTTAAAAAAACACAGTTGATATCCGTTTCACCTATGACAGCACCATCTAGCCTGCCAACCATAGCGTCATCTGATTTCCCCTTTCAAGCTAGACTAGTTTCGTTCGTTGAAGTTTTTTCGTTTGATGCTTATTCCGTGAGATATTTGCTCTGGGCACTATCATTGGACCACCCCGTATAGATGAAATAAACCCTAGTTTCAAGTCAGTCATATATCCTGTATTCGTTGGAAGAAGAGGAGCTTGTGCCACAACTTGACAAGAAGAACGCTCCGGTTGGTGGGACATGTTGTGAGGCATCAAGGGATGACCAATTTGGTACTGGAGGGCAGCGTGGAGGGTAAAAATCGTAGAGGGAGACCGAGAGATGAATACACTAAGCAGATTCAGAAGGATGTAGGTTGCAGTAGGTGGTGGGAGATGAAGAAACTTGCACAGGATAGAGTAACATGGAGAGCTGCATCAAACCAGTCTCAGGACTGAAGACCAGAACAACAACAACAACACAAGGACGCAAAAGGCATTAATAACAATCTTGGACTCCAGCGATAAGAACCGCTATTTGGTCACAAGTACATTCAGAAACATCCTTCTATGGCCTTAATTAACATGAAAAGCTGAGAAGGTTCTGCTGAGGTCATCAGTCCCCTAGCACTTAGAACTACTTAAACCTAACTAACCTAAGGACATCACACACATCCGTGCCCGAGGCAGGATTCGAACCTGCGACCGTAGCAGCAGAGCGGTTCCGGACTGAAGCGCCTAGAACCGCTTGGCCACAGCGTCCGGCTCTGCGGCTTGTGAACAACATAAAAAGTCGATTAAACAAAAATAAAATAGAAAAACCGTGCCGAGCACACGGTCCAGGAGAACGAAGGAGCCGGAGGCTAAGCTAGTAATAGATATAATAGAAATTTTTAATACCAATATGTTTTCTTAATATTATTCATTCTTGATTATGACTGAAAGTGAAGTTCTCACCTTCTGTTAGTTTCTTTACATTTTTCGAGGCTTTTTGCTTTTCTACTGCGTACTGTCTGAGACTGTTACTTCACCAGCACTGCTGGAAGTTAAATAAATATTCCCTAATTATTTTGTTGCAAATTGAGCTATTAAATGGTTTTTGGATAGTTTACGGCGAGTGAGAACAGCAAATCTATTCTTGTCCGCCTGTCTGATCTATTAAAAGATTTCATCGAACCTGCATTTAAATTACAATGTAAAAAGTCACACAAGGTAAAAATAGCTTCTCGGTTTGGGTCCCTCCGTTCTCCCCCACTCCCCCCTGAAAAATAATCCCGTGTGCGGACCTGAACAGAGGAATGATGTAGCGAGCTCTCCGACGAAGATCGAATGCATAAAAAGCAAAATGTAGCTTCATGAGAAGTGTACAGGGGTTGGAGAAAGGTGGTGAAGAAGTTAATATTATTGTTGTTGAGGTCCGAGATGGAGCTCTCCATGCCACTCTATCCAGTGCAAGCCTCATTTCTTCTGAATCTTCGTACTGTGCTCATATCTTGATCTTCCTCAACGATTTATAGACCCCCCCCCCCCCCACACACACACACACACTTCCCTGCAGTACTAAATTTGTGATCCCTTGATGCCTCAGAACATGTCCTAGCAACCGATCCCTTCTTCTAGTCAAGTTGTGCCACAAACTTCTCTTCTCCCCAATTCTATTCAATACCTCCTCATTAGTTATGTGATCTACCCATCTAATATCCAGCATTCTTCTGTAGCACCACATTTCGAAAGCTTCTATTCTCCTCCTGTATAAACTAGTTATCTTCACACAAATACTTTAATTCTATATACGATTTTAACAAATTATTCTTCTTCAGATGTCTCTCATTTCCTAATCTGATTTCCTGAGCATCACCTGATTTAAGGGGACCACACCCTGCCTATCTAACCATGTTAATTTAGGGAAGAATTTGACCCATTTCTGAAAAAAACTATTTGCTGCAAGACCTGTATATTATGGTAATAGAGTCAACTGTACTAAAACCTACTTTATCCATTTTATAGTTTTTAAGAAATACTTTTTAAATTTATTAACAGAAAATATTAAGTTATTTCTGCAGAAAATATTTTTGTGAACTTCCTAATGGGGGAATATTAATGAATGTAGTACCAGAGGTGGCTTTTTATGTTATACAGAGTCTCTGAAAATTTCATTCATTTTTCTATGATACTTTCTGATATAATGGGGCATATGCACCGAAGATTTTAGTTTGCGGGAAATTGAAAGAAAAAACTTTTGAAATTTGTTACTTACAGTTAAACTGTCCTGCTGCATATGATGGCCCTTCTTTGGCCTCTAGCAGGTCTTCCAGCTTCTTTTTCACCTTCCTGGATCCTTGTCTTGCTTTGTTGGCCGTATTAGGTGCAGACCTGTCTGCATCGGCTATCCTCATTTTATCGCAATGCTGCAGCCCAGTCGTCATAATTTCGCCAGGATTAATTCCCAGATTTTTCAGTACGCAACACTTTCCAATACCACCACAACTGAATGTAACAACAGCATCATGAACTCCTAGTTTCATTGTATGCATGCCTACAAAATACAGTTTTAGGAAGGCAGTTCCAAATTATGCTGTTGAAACTTTCATTTGGGTTCTGTCTCTGCCCATGCAGACATTTCCTTAGAAGGTCAGGATGAGCCAAGTCTCTGAAAATAGGTTTAATTGCTGTAATAACAGCGGCAGGAAGAGAATGCTGGTGAGAATAAGATTCTCCAGTTGCTTGAGCCCTATTGTATTTCCACCACGAATTTTCTCCTGACGGACACAATCCGTGACATGGCTTATCAGCAGTAGAGGACTTACGGAAGAATATGGCCCAAACATCTCTCTTCATTCCCTCCAGATTTTCTTTATTTCTCCTAATTGCCTGCCCATAGTATACTTGCAAGTTTTCTATTTCAGTTTTAGTTAACCGGCTCTATCCGGTCAACCAGTTTCCATCTTCTAATTGAAAGCGTGTTGTTTACAAACAGCAGAAGCAAAAGAATACCGACCGTTGAATTCCTAGGATAGCCAACACACTCGGGGATAAAAAAAAATCCCTAACGTGCAATCAAGGGGATATAAAGGTTTAAAATATATGCATAAAAGTGGGTGACAGAAAAGTGGGCGTGCCACATAAACACACGTGGTAGGAAAATGCTCTGTAAATGATCAAACAAATTTTT
This sequence comes from Schistocerca nitens, assembly GCF_023898315.1. NCBI lineage: Eukaryota > Metazoa > Arthropoda > Insecta > Orthoptera > Acrididae > Schistocerca > Schistocerca nitens. Next base: position 207,603,801 of record NC_064624.1, read on the forward strand.
TTCAGCAAAATCCTTTTCAGAGTACTCAAATAAAACCTTCATATATCGAAATATGATAAATACCGAAAATCGATTTTTTTTTTTTTTTCGATCTGAACCACGGTGTGGTCCTCTCGTTTTGCTTTTGTTGCTGTTCGTCTTATATCCTGGTACTGTCCGTTTCGTTCAACTGCTCTTCCAAATCCTTCGCTGTCTCTGACAGAATTACAATGTCAACAGCAAACCGCAAAGGTTTTATTTCTTCTCCATGGATTTTAATTCCTACTCCAAATTTTGCTTTTGTTTCCTTTACTGCTTGCTCAATATACAGATTGAATAGCATCGGGGAGAGGCTACAACCCTGTCTCACTCCCTTCCCAACCACTGCTTCCCTTTCATGTCCATCGACTCTTATAGCTGCCATCTGGTTTCTGTACAAATTGTAAAAAGCCTTTCGCTCCCTGAATTTGACCGCTGCCACTTTCAGAATTTGAAAGAGAGTATTGTAGTCATCATCGTCAAAAGCTTTCTCTAAGTCTACAAGTGGTAGAAACGTAGGTTTGCCTTTCCTCAGTCTACGTTGTAAGATACGTCGTGTGGTCGTGTTCCAACATTTCTACGGAATCCAAACTGATTCGCCCCGAGGTCGGATTCTACCAGTTTTTCCATTCGTCCGGAAAGAATTCATGTTTGTATTTTGTAGCCGAGGCTTATTTAACTGGTAGTTTGGTAATTTTCACACCTGTCAACACCTGCTTTCCAAATTCGAAGATATTCCTGGTATCGAGTAGTTCCGTTGTGGATTGTGTCCCTTTACAACTTCCTGTAAAATTATCATGTGCGCATCTAATTCAGTTGCTACTCACCGGCCGGTGTGGCCGGGCGGTTCTAGGCGCTTCAGTCTGGAACCGCGCGACCGCTACGTTCGCAGGTTCGAATCCTGCCACGGGCATGGATGTGTGTGATGTCCTTAGGTTAGTTAGGTTCAAGTAGTTCTAAGTTCTAGGGAACTGATGACCACAGATGTTAAGTCCCATAGTGCTCAGATCCATTTGAGCCATTTTTTTGCTCCTCACCTAACGTAAACGACAATGAAGAATGTGTTCATCCGCTGACTTGTGGCCATTTTCATGATTCTTAATCTCTTATTTAGTGAAATAATTGGACTATTCATCTCTATTGTTACATCTTGACACTTGAGTATAGAAATGGTCCTGTCACGAAGCCTTGCAGAAACCTACGTGAGATTTCGAATTTTCTGATTATCTTCGTTTTACAGTCACCGCTTTGATAGTACCTGAATCGACAGTCAAGAATTTCTGATGTGAGCAGGATTCTAACCTGGATTTACCACCTTTTTAGGTTAAGTGGTACTCAGCGTAATGTTACACTTAGCGAAATAATGAGACTTTTGAGCGTGTTAACACTAAAATATTAAATGTCTTCTTCCAAAGCTGTTTCACAGAGGAAGACTGCACTTTAGTTCCTTCTCTAGATTGTCGCACAGATGACAAAATGGTAGATATCGAAACAGACGACAGAGGGATAGAGAAACAATTAAAATCGCTCAAAAGGGGAAAAGCCGCTGGACCTCATGAGATACCAGTTCAATTTTACACAGAGTACGCGAAGGAAGTTGCCCCCCTTCTTGCAGCGGTGTACCGTAGGTCTCTAGAAGAGCGTAGCGTTCCGAAGGATTGGAAAAGGGCACAGGTCATCCCCGTTTTCAAGAAGGGACGTCGAACAGATGTGCAGAATTATAGACCTATATCTCTAACGTCGATCAGTTGTAGAATTTTGGAACACGTATTATGTTCGAGTATAATGACTTTTCTGGAGACTAGAAATACACTGTGTAGGAATCAGCACGGGTTTCGAAAAAGAGGATCGTGTGAAACCCAGCTTGCGCTATTCGTCCACGAGACTCAGAGGGCCACAGACACGGGTTCCCATGTAGGTGCCGTGTTTCTTGACTTCCGCAAGGCGTTCGATACAGTTCCCCACAGTCGTTTAATGACCAAAGTAAGAGCATACGGACTATCAGACCAAGTGTGTGATTGGATTGAAGAGTTCCTAGATAACAGAACGTAGCATGTCATTCTCAATGGAGAGAAGTCTTGCGAAGTAAGAGTGATTTCAGGTGTGCCGCAGGGGAGTGTCGTAGGACCGTTGCTATTCACAATATACATAAATGACCTTGTGGATGACATCGGAAGTTCACTGAGGCTTTTTGCGGATGATGCTGTGGTATATCGGGAGGTTGTAACAATGGAAAATTGTACTGAAATGCAGGAGGATCTGCAGTGAATTGACGCATGGTGCAGGGAATGGCAATTGAATCTCAATGTACACAAGTGTAATGTGCTGCGAATACACAGAAAGATAGATCACTTATCATTTAGCTACAATATAGCAGGTCAGCAACTGGAAGCAGTTAATTCCATAAATTATCTCGGAGTACGCATTAGGAGTGATTTAAAATGGAATGATCATATAAAGTTGATCGTCGGTAAAGCAGATGCCAGACAGATTCATTGGAAGAATCCTAAGGAAATGGAATCCGAAAACAAAGGAAGTAGGTTACAGTACGCTTGTTCGCCCACTACTCGAATACTGTTCAGCGGTGTGGGATCCATACCAGATAGGGTCGATAGAGAAGATCCAACGGAGAGCAGCGCGCTTCGTTACAGGATCATTTAGTAATCGCGAAAGCGTTACGGAGATGATAGATAAACTGCAGCTCGGTACTGGCTTTTGTTGAAGTTTCGAGAACATACCTTCACCGGGGAGTCAAGCAGTATATTGCTCACTGCTATGTATATCTCGCGAAGAGACCATGAGGATAAAATCAGAGAGATTAGAGCCCACACAGAGGCATACCGACAATCCTTCTTTCCACGAACAATACGAGACTGGAATAGAAGGGAGAACCGATAGAGGTACTCGAGGTACCCTCCGCCACACACCGTCAGGTGGCTTACGGGGTATGGATGTAGATGTAGATCGTGACGACAGAGAACAGTAGCGGTCCTAGCATAAAGCCTTGAGGAACACCGTGTAGGAAATTCCCCCAGTAGACACCCCCGTGAATTTCCAGACGAGTCTGACACACACACACACACACACACACACACACACACACAGAGAGAGAGAGAGAGAGAGAGAGAGAGAGAGAGAGAGTAACCGCGTGGAATGTTCGGTGGCCGGCAGATAGCAGCTGTCCGATGCAAGCGCTTGGCGGTATGAAATGTGCCGGAAGCATCGGTTAGGCCTGCCTATATTGCGCCCGCCCACGGTGATCCGATATGTGGGCGGGCGGAAGGGATGTTGCCCTGCTGTGTGTGACTGACGCTATCGGTCATCACTGGTGGGGGTATGCCGAAAAACTGCATTCCTCCCAACCCTGGGGGGTCTCTCATTTTTCCTAGCCTTTTACGCCACCATTCTCTGCTCTCTCTATCTCTCTCTCCCTCTCTCCCTCTCTCTCTCTCTCTCTCTCTCTCTCTCTCTCTCTCTCTCTCTCTCTCTCACACACACACACGCACACGCACACGCACATTTTTCCTAGCCTATTCTCCTGCATTCTCTCTCTTTCTCTCATTTCCCCCTAGACTTTTACATCACTTATTCTCCCTCTTTCTCACTCTCACTCTCTCTCTCTCTCTCTCTCTCTCTCTCTCTCTCTCTCTCTGATTTTTTTTTTGTAGTCTTTTACACCACCTATTTTCCTCCATTATTTTCTTTAGCTCTTTTGTATTTTCCTTGTCACTTGTTTTGCCTCTCTCATTTCCTTACCATTGTTACTATTTTCTTACTTCTTTCAGCCTGTGTCCTATTTACTTCTTTTCTCTTCTGTCATACTTTTGTTTTCCTCTTTTGCTCTTTTATATCGTTTTTATATCATTCAAGAGCAACACTACCAAACACGACACACTGAATCTATTCTCGAATATCACCAAAATAAAAACATTCAGAAAACGTATGGCACAGTCGACAAAATTAAAAGAGGTTTTAATTACAAATCTAAGGTGTTGAAGGATAAAGATACCAATGTGGTCATTCGGCCCTGCAAAATCTGACATTCTGATGGTCTGCTTACAAATTCCAGCAGCAGCCCAAATAACGACCAAGTTCCACAGCCAGCGTATGAACAGATGATAGGAAGTATCAAAAAACTAAAAAAAATGACAACACAACTGCGAATGACAGCATTCCAGCTGAAATACTAAAATGTGCAGGAGAAGCACTGCCTCGGTGTTTGTGTCACCTGGCACAGGGAAGCTGGAAAACTGAGACCGTACTGTACCTGGCCGGCCGGGGTGGCCGAGCGGTTCTAGGCGCTACAGTCTGGAACCGCGCGTCGTCTACAGTCGCAGGTTCGAGTCCTGTCTCGGGCATGGATGTGTGTGATGTCCTTCGGTTAGTTAGGTTTAAGTAGTTCTAAGTTCTAGGGGCCTGATGACCTCAGCAGTTAAGTCCCATAGGGCTCAGAGCCATTTGAACCGTACTGTAACAACAGAATGGAGAGCATCATTAAGAGTCCCAAGACATAAGAAAGAGATTAGCAAGGTTCGAGTTAGTCTCGTGCACCGAGGGTTCCGTACAAAACTTAATTACGTACACGGACAGTCCATCCATTCCTCGAAACGATGATCTCCACCATTTTTGCCAGTTATCTATATTGATACTGGCAAGATGTCGGTTCCAGGGATTCAATCACTCTCTACATCTACATCTATACTCCGCGAGCCACCTTACGGTGTGTGGCGGAGGGTACTTATTGTACCACTATCTGATCCCCCCTTCCCTGTTCCATTCACGAATTGTGCGTGGGAAGAACGACTGCTTGTAAGTCTCCGTATTTGCTCTAATTTCTCGGATCTTTTCGTTGTGATCATTACGCGAGATATATGTGGACGGTAGTAATATGTTGCCCATCTCTTCCCGGAATGTGCTCTCTCGTAATTTCGATAATAAACCTCTCCGTATTGCGTAACGCCTTTCTTGAAGTGTCCGCCACTGGAGCTTGTTCAGCATCTCTGTAACGCTCTCGCGCTGACTAAATGTCCCCATGACGAATCGCGCTGCTTTTCGCTGGATCATGTCTATCTCTTCTATTAATCCAACCTGGTAAGGGTCCCATACTGATGAGCAATACTCAAGAATCGGACGAACAAGCGTTTTGTAAGCTACTTCTTTCGTCGATGAGTCACATTTTCTTAGAATTCTTCCTATGAATCTCAACCTGGCGCCTGCTTTTCCCACTATTTGTTTTATGTGATCATTCCACTTCAGCTCGCTCCGGATAGTAACTCCTAAGTATTTTACGGTCGTTACCGCTTCCAATGATTTACCACCTATGGCATAATCGTACTGGAATGGATTTCTGCCCCTATGTATGCGCATTATATTACATTTATCTACGTTTAGGGAAAGCTGCCAGCTGTCGCACCATTCATTAATCCTCTGCAGGTCTTCCTGGAGTACGTACGAGTCTTCTGATGTTGCTACTTTCTTGTAGACAACCGTGTCATCTGCAAATAGCCTCACGGAGCTACCGATGTTGTCAACTAAGTCATTTATGTATATTGTAAACAATAAAGGTCCTATCACGCTTCCTTGCGGTACTCCCGAAATTACCTCTACATCTGCAGATTTTGAACCGTTAAGAATGACATGTTGTGTTCTTTCTTCTAGGAAATCCTGAATCCAATCACAAACCTGGTCCGATATTCCGTAAGCACGTATTTTTTTCACTAAACGTAAGTGCGGAACCGTATCAAATGCCTTCCTGAAGTCCAGGAATACGGCATCAATCTGCTCGCCAGTGTCTACGGCACTGTGAATTTCTTGGGCAAATAGGGCGAGCTGAGTTTCACATGATCTCTGTTTGCGGAATCCATGTTGGTTATGATGGAGATTTGTATTATCTAAGAACGTCATAATACGAGAACATAAAACATGTTCCATTATTCTACAACAGATTGACGTAAGCGAAATAGGCCTATAATTATTCGCATCTGATTTATGACCCTTCTTGAAAATGGGAACGACCTGCGCTTTCTTCCAGTCGCTAGGTACTTTACGTTCTTCCAGAGATCTACGATAAATTGCTGATAGAAAGGGGGCAAGTTCTTTAGCATAATCACTGTAGAATCTTAAGGGTATCTCGTCTGGTCCGGATGCTTTTCCGCTACTAAGTGATAGCAGTTGTTTTTCAATTCCGATATCGTTTATTTCAATATTTTCCATTTTGGCGTCCGTGCGACGGCTGAAGTCAGGGACCGTGTTACGATTTTCCGCAGTGAAACAGTTTCGGAACACTGAATTCAGTATTTCTGCCTTTCTTCGGTCGTCCTCTGTTTCGGTGCCATCGTGGTCAACGAGCGACTGAATAGGGGATTTAGATCCGCTTACCGATTTTACATATGACCAAAACTTTTTAGGGTTCTTGTTTAGATTGTTTGCCAATGTTTTATGTTCGAATTCGTTGAATGCTTCTCTCATTGCTCTCTTTACGCTCTTTTTCGCTTCGTTCAGCTTTTCCTTATCAGCTATGATTCGACTACTCTTAAACCTATGGTGAAGCTTTCTTTGTTTCCGTAGTACCTTTCGTACATGATTGTTATACCACGGTGGATCTTTCCCCTCGCTTTGGACCTTAGTCGGTACGAACTTATCTAAGGCGTACTGGACGATGTTTCTGAATTTTTTCCATTTTTGTTCCACATCCTCTTCCTCAGAAATGAACGTTTGATGGTTGTCACTCAGATATTCTGCGATTTGTGCCCTATCACTCTTGTTAAGCAAATATATTTTCCTTCCTTTCTTGGCATTTCTTATTACACTTGTAGTCATTGATGCAACCACTGACTTATGATCACTGATACCCTCTTCTACATTCACGGAGTCGAAAAGTTCCGGTCTATTTGTTGCTATGAGGTCTAAAACGTTAGCTTCACGAGTTGGTTCTCTAACTATCTGCTCGAAGTAATTCTCGGACAAGGCAGTCAGGATAATGTCACAAGAGTCTCTGTCCCTGGCTCCAGTTCTGATTGTGTGACTATCCCATTCTATACCTGGTAGATTGAAGTCTCCCCCTATTACAATAGTATGATCACGAAACTTCTTCACGACGTTCTGCAGGTTCTCTCTGAGGCGCTCAACTACTACGGTTGCTGATGCAGGTGGCCTATAGAAGCATCCGACTATCATATCTGACCCACCTTTGATACTTAACTTAACCCAGATTATTTCGCATTCGCTAATAACTTCACTGGATATTATTGAATTCTTTACTGCTATAAATACTCCTCCACCATTAGCGTTTATCCTATCCTTGCTGTATATATTCCATTCTGTGTCTAGGATTTCGTTACTGTTCACTTCCGGTTTTAACCAACTTTCCGTTCCTAATACTATATGCGCACTATTTCCTTCAATAAGCGATACTAATTCAGGAACCTTGCCCTGGATACTCCTGCAGTTTACCAATATTACGTTAACTTTTCCTGTTTTTGGTCTCTGAGGACGGACGTTCTTTATCAACGATGCTGATGTTCTCTCTGGTAAGCCGTCAGGTATTTTATCGTTTCGCCCAAGGGGGGGTCCCTCTAACCTAAAAAACCCCCGTGTGCACGCCACACGTACTCTGCTACCCTAGTAGCTGCTTCCGGTGTGTAGTGCACGCCTGACCTGTCTAGGGGGGCCCTACAGTTCTCCACCCAATAACGGAGGTCGATGAATTTGCAACCATTATAGTCGCAGAGTCGTCTGAGCCTCTGGTTTAGACCCTCCACACGGCTCCAAACCAGAGGACCGCGATCGACTCTGGGCACTATGCTGCAGATATTAAGCTCAGCTTGCACTCCGCGTGCGATGCTGGTTGTCTTCACCAAATCGGCCAGCCGCCGGAAGGAACCAAGGATGGCCTCAGAACCCAAGCGGCAGGCGTCATTCGTTCCGACATGTGCTACTATCTGCAGCCGGTCACACCCAGTGCGTTCAATAGCTGCCGGAAGGGCCTCCTCCACATTACGGACGAGACCCCCCGGCAAGCACACCGAGTGCACACTGGCATTCTTCCCCGACCTACCCGCTATTTTCCTGAGGGGCTCCATAACCCGCCTAACGTTGGAGCTCCCTATAACTAATAGGCCCGCCCTCTGTGACTGTCGGGACCTTGCCGGAGAATCGGCCACTGGCCCAACAGGCGAGGCATCGTGTGGTGGCTCGGAAACGATGTCATCACCACTAGGAAGCACCCCGTACCTGTTGGAAAGGGGTAAGGCAGCCGCCACGCGGCCAGATCCCACCTTCGCCTTTCGGCCAGGCGCGCGCGAGCCCACCACTGTCCGCCATTCACCCTGGAGTGATGGCTGACCGGTAAGATGCTCACTGCCGGAAGACGCAGCGACATCAGGGGTTCCGTGCGATTCCACCGAAGTAGGCATAGGTCTCACCACAGTTGGCCCAACGCCACTACGAGCCGACGCCTGCGCCTCGAGCTCGATGAGCCTAACAGACAAAGCCTCCACCTGCACCCGAAGAGTGGCCAATTCTCCTTGCGTCCGCTCACAACAACCACAGTCCCTACACATGACTATGTTTACCCTACTCTATACGGTGACAAATTCTGATGAGCTACTCTGATAATCAAGAAACACTCACTGAAATACGAGACGCGAAAACTACGCTAGGTTTTCCCAGAAAAACTATTTAAAAGCTAAGCGCAGCAAATAAGTACAAAATAAATTTCTCTCCTAACGATCAAGAACTGTTAGTTTCTATGCAGAGCAGATAAACACAAATACACTCCTGGAAATGGAAAAAAGAACACATTGACACCGGTGTGTCAGACCCATCATACTTGCTCCGGACACTGCGAGAGGGCTGTACAAGCAATGATCACACGCACGGCACAGCGGACACACCAGGAACCGCGGTGTTGGCCGTCGAATGGCGCTAGCTGCGCAGCATTTGTGCACCGCCGCCGTCAGTGTCAGCCAGTTTGCCGTGGCATACGGAGCTCCATCGCAGTCTTTAACACTGGTAGCATGCCGCGACAGCGTGGACGTGAACCGTATGTGCAGTTGACGGACTTTGAGCGAGGGCGTATAGTGGGCATGCGGGAGGCCGGGTGGACGTACCGCCGAATTGCTCAACACGTGGGGCGTGAGGTCTCCACAGTACATCAATGTTGTCGCCAGTGGTCGGCGGAAGGTGCACGTGCCCGTCGACCTGGGACCGGACCGCAGCGACGCACGGATGCACGCCGAGACCGTAGGATCCTACGCAGTGCCGTAGGGGACCGCACCGCCACTTCCCAGCAAATTAGGGACACTGTTGCTCCTGGGGTATCGGCGAGGACCATTCGCAACCGTCTCCATGAAGCTGGGCTACGGTCCCGCACACCGTTAGGCCGTCTTCCGCTCACGCCCCAACATCGTGCAGCCCGCCTCCAGTGGTGTCGCGACAGGCGTGAATGGAGGGACGAATGGAGACGTGTCGTCTTCAGCGATGAGAGTCGCTTCTGCCTTGGTGCCAATGATGGTCGTATGCGTGTTTGGCGCCGTGCAGGTGAGCGCCACAATCGGGACTGCATACGACCGAGGCACACAGGGCCAACACCCGGCATCATGGTGTGGGGAGCGATCTCCTACACTGGCCGTACACCACTGGTGATCGTCGAGGGGACACTGAATAGTGCACGGTACATCCAAACCGTCATCGAACCCATCGTTCTACCATTCCTAGACCGGCAAGGGAACTTGCTGTTCCAACAGGACAATGCACGTCCGCATGTATCCCGTGCCACCCAACGTGCTCTAGAAGGTGTAAGTCAACTACCCTGGCCAGCAAGATCTCCGGATCTGTCCCCCATTGAGCATGTTTGGGACTGGATGAAGCGTCGTCTCACGCGGTCTGCACGTCCAGCACGAACGCTGGTCCAACTGAGGCGCCAGGTGGAAATGGCATGGCAAGCCGTTCCACAGGACTACATCCAGCATCTCTACGATCGTCTCCATGGGAGAATAGCAGCCTGCATTGCTGCGAAAGGTGGATATACACTGTACTAGTGCCGACATTGTGCATGCTCTGTTGCCTGTGTCTATGTGCCTGTGGTTCTGTCAGTGTGATCATGTGATGTATCTGACCCCAGGAATGTGTCAATAAAGTTTCCCCTTCCTGGGACAATGAATTCACGGTGTTCTTATTTCAATTTCCAGGAGTGTAGAATCCCTCCCTTAGTGGAAGGTCGTAAACAAAATGCAAAATAAACGCTTTATACAAACAGTACTCGCTGCTGCTGGTGCTCTCGCTCTGGCTGTCACAAGAGAACTCTCGAGAATGTTTTGGTTTCGAGTTTGAAGCCGGGTAACAAGTGACAAAAGAAATAGGTTTTTCGTTTGATATGGTTACAAATTAACAAGTTTCTGATTTTTTTTCCCATTACTCGTACTGTCAAACCTGTTTCCTTGCCAAATTTCAGGGTTCTAAGTCAGTGGTACGTACCCACAAGTTTTTAATGACTGAGTTGTGGACTATGGAAATATTTGACATAAATGGCCGTATCATTTGACTGCACTGATTTAGAAGCTTCACTTTTCTACATCGCAAAGGGACGGTACACCCTGATAATTGACGTTAATATCAACGTAATACGTCTACACGACTTGAGAAAAGGGGTTTTGAGAAGGCTGACAGACGGACAACGAACTGATCCTGCAAAGGTTCTGTTCTTAACGATTGTGGTACAGAATACTAAAAATGAGACAGGGAAGACTTTAGAAACTGCAATGGAATGTCATCAGTAAATATAGCCTATAATATTATATCCTGATTGGTCCTAAACCGCTTGAGACCACACGCAGGAAATATAATCGGCGATTATCAAAATCGCATTCACAGAAATAGACCCGCTACTGACTATTTATTTCCAATCTAAACAATAAATGAAAAAGTATGGGAATGCAAACAAACAAAAATACATTAATTGTTCATCGACATTATGAACGCTTATGATTTCTTCTGCAAGCGAAGAGTGTACAATTGAGTGGTGGACTCGAGATTTCCAAATAAGAGTTCTTTGTAAAATGCGCAGGGATGATAATATTAGCAGAGGTTTTCTATATGGAAAAAAATCTGACCCCTTTAAAAATAAAACTGGAGTAAGATAGGGAGATGTTTGCCCCCTCTTCTCTGTAATGTAGCCTTGGAGTGAGTTGTGATGAAACTAACCTAGCGCCCGCTGGAATCCTTCAAAGAAATATAGTTAAGGTTTAAGCATATGCAGATGATGTAGTGTTCGTCGGAAAAAGTGAAACAGAAATTAGACAGTTCAGTGGGAGCTCGTACTAACAGCATCCCAGCTTGGCCTCCAAGGACGCGATCAGAAACCAAAATACGTCATATTTCAAACATCTAGAAGTGGACAAGACTACCAATCGCTTTTACAATCAGCAAACATACACTCTGAGGCAGATGAAAAAAAAAGACGACACGCCGCGATGGAATTATGCGAATGTGACGGTAATCGGCAGATGTGACGTGCGTGCACAGACAGACAGATTATTACAGTTTGAGAAAAACTGGGTGATTTAGTCAAGAGAAAGAGCTTCAGACAGTCAGTAAGTCAATAACAGGTTATTACTTCTCTGGCCCTTATGCAAGCGCCGGCCGGAGTGGCCGAACAGTTAAAGGCGCTACAGTCTGGAACCGCACGACCGCTACGGTCGCAGGTTCGAATCCTGCCTCGGGCATGGATGTGTGTGATGTCCTTAGGTTAGTTAGATTTAAGTAGTTCTAAGTTCTAAGGGACTTATGACCACAGCAGTTGAGTCCCATAGTGCTCAGAGCCATTTGAACCATTTGAACCTTATGCAAGCAGTTCTGTCCAAATGGTGCGTTAGGTCGTCAAAGTCCCGAGAGGGCCTTGTCCATAATGGTCCAAACGTTCTCAGTTGGGGAGAAAGCCAGCCATCTTGCTGGCCAAGGCAGGGTTTGGCAAGCGCGAAGACAAGGCAGTAGAAACTCGGGCGGCGCGCCGACGGGCGTTATCGTGCTGAATTGTAAGCCAGGGACGGCTTGTCATGAAGGGCAACGAAACGGGGCGTAGAATGTCGTCGACGTACCTTTGTGATGTAAGGCTGCCGGGGATGACGACCAAAGCCGTCCCATTGTGAAGTGAAATGGCATCCCACACCATCACTCACTGTCGGGTCTTACATCGTGCGACAGTCGGGTTGGTATCTGACCACCATGTGGGGCATATCCAGACACGTCTTTGAGGTTTACTTAGCAGCGGGACTCATCACTTACGTAAGAGTACGACGGGCTGGAGATCTCTTCTGAGCCGGGCGGGGTGGCCGAGCGGTTCTAGGCGCTACAGTCTGGAACCGTGCGACCACTACGGTCGCAGCTTCGAATCCTGCCTCGGGCATGGATCTGTGTGATGTCCTTAGGTTAGTTAGGTTTAAGTAGTTCTCAGTTCTAGAGGACTGATGACCTCAGAAGTTAAGTCCCATAGTGCTCGGAGCCACTTGAACCATTTTTGAGACCTCTTCTGAACAGCACGTTTGCAAGGAATCCCAGACGCTCAGAAATGCTCATGTCTGGGGAGTCTGGAGGCGGCGGAAGTGTTCAAGCTCAGAAGAGTGTTCTTGGAACCACTCTGTAGCAACTGTGGCCGTGTGGGGTGTCGCATTGCCCTATTGGAACTGTCCAAGTCCAGTGGACAGTAATGGATGCAGGTGATCAGACAGGATTCTTACGTACGTGTCACCTGTCAGAGTCGTATCTAGGCGTACCAGGGGTCCCACATCACTCCAACTGCACACGCCCCCACAGCATTACTGAGCTTCCACCAGCTTGAATAGTCCCTCGCTGGCGTCCAGGGTCCATGGATTCATGAGGTTGTGTCCATACCCCTACACGTCCATCTGCTCTATACAATATGAAGCGAGACTCGTCCGACCAGGCAACATGTTTCCAGTCTTCAACTGTCCAATATCGGTGCTGACGGGTCCAGGCGAGGCATGAAGCTTTCGTAGCGCCGTTATCAAGGCTACACTAGTGGGCCTTCGGCACGGAAAGCCCATATCGGTGACATTTCGTCGAATGGTTCGCACGCTGACACTTGTTGATGGCCCAGCATTGAAGTCTGCAGCAATTTGCGGAAGGGTTGCCTTTCTTTCACGTCGAACGATCCTCTTCAGTCGTCGTCGGTCCCGCTCTTGCAGGGTCTTTTTCCGGCCGCAGCGATTTCGGAGATTTGATGTTTTACCGGATTCCTGACATTTGCTGTACGCTCGTGAAATTGTCGTTCGGGAAAATGACCAATTCATCGCTACTTCGGAGATGCTGCGTTCCTTCGCTCGTGCGCTGACTGTAACATCACGTTCAAACTCACTTAAATCTTGATAATCACCTACTTAGCAGCAGTAACCGATCTAACAACTGCGCCAGACACTTGCTGCCTTATACAGGCTTTGCCGACCGCAGCGCCGTATTCTGCCTGTTTACATATATCTGTATTTGAATACGCATGCCTGTTATACCAGTTTTTTGGTGCTTTAGTGTGTGTGTGTGTGTGTGTGTGTGTGTGTGTGTGTGTGTGTGTGTGTGTGTGTGTGTGTGTGTTTGTACAAGGAGCGTTTGAAAAGTCCGTGCAAAAATAAAAACTACTTACGTATTTGGGGTAAAACTTTATTTTTCGACATACTCTCGTTTTACACTCATACACTTTGTCCAACGCTGTTCTAATTTGTTCATCACTTCCGAATAATAGGAATTGTCCAAGTCTGCAAAATAGCTATTAGTTGCTGCAATCACCTCCTCGTTTGAATAAAATCTTTGTCCCACCGGCCATTTCTTTAAATTGGGGAACAAATAGTAGTCCGAGGGAGCCAAGTCTGGAGAATAGGGGGAAGGGGGGGGGGTGTGAAACGAGTTGAAATCCTATTTCCATTAATTTTGTGACCACAACTACTGAGTTGTGTGCTGGTGCATTGTCGTGGTGGAAAAGGACTTTTTTGCAGTCCAATCAGCGGCATTTTTCTTGCAGCTCGGTTTTCAAACGGTCCAGTAACTATGAATAATACGCACCTGTAATAGTTTAACCCTTTTCCAGATAGTCGATGAGGATTGTCCCTTGCAAATCCCTAAAAACACTCGCGATAACCTTTGCTCACGCACCTTAACGCTTCTGCCATCCATCACCATACCATGGATTTTATCAATGATTTCTGGAGTCGTAACCTCCACAGGGCGTCCAGAACGTTCAGCATAACTTGTGCCCATATGGCCACTCCGAAAATTTTAAAACCACTTATAAATTATTCTAATCGAAGGTGCAGAGTCACCGTAATGTTTATCAAGCTTTAGTTTCCTGAGACGTTTTGCCTTTCATAAAGTAATGTTTAATCACCACACGAAATTCTTTTTCGTCCATTTCTTGACAGCCCCTCGACTTCCTTGATTTACACGAATGCCAAACACAAAGAAATAGGCCAATATGGCTGAAACTCGGTGTGCGTTCTTTCCAAAGATGCTACTAACTAAACATGACCTCGATACGCAACGGTGGTGCCATCTCTCGGACTTTGTACGGACTTTGCAAACGCCGCTCGTATTTATATACAGGCGTAGTTTAAAACTAACCACTGTTCCCTATGGTTGGTCCACCGAGTATTGAATAGTGATAGGGTTCAATTGTGTTACGCAGATTGGCGAAACGATTGACCGATAATGAGATTCCGCAGATGCAGCGCTATTCCCACCGATGAATACAGAGAAAAAAAAAGTGCATTTGGCACAGTCGCGCTCGCTCGGTATAAAATCGCTGATAGCTTTATGAATTACATCGGAATGTTATCCCGAATTCTGGCGAGCCAATCACCCGGCACCAATGAAAAATTATAAGCAGTTCGGAACAAAGTCCGAAAGCTATGCGGATGATGTCGCTATACGTTCGGACGCACATATAAGCTCTGTAGAGAAACACACGCATGGAACAGCGTTAGAAACTGGCCAGAAAGTGATTCTCATTAAAAGTTTTCACAAGTTTACAGGAAAAACAAAATCGGCGTCGAATTTTTCCGAGGACTTTATTTACAAAATTTTTTTGGCGATTTGATTTATGGGATGCATAGCTGAATCTGTAGCGTTGGTGACTGATAATCTCAGAAATTTCGTAGATCGTTCGTTCAAACCTCGATTGGGTTTTCCTTTTTTCGTTCATTTTGGAATACGTACAACTTTTAAATATAAAATTCGTCAAATATGTCGATTAACACACACGATTATCATTTTTATGAAAAATGTACGTGTTCTTGTTTGTAATCGCATGTATCACGCAAAATTTCAGTTTTTGTTACAAACTTAAATTCTTGATAATCGAAGATTGTTGAAATTAAGCAGACTTTAACAAATAAAATGTTTAGAACAACAGTGAAAATTCAGATACTTTTTATTTGGACTACATCCATTCTTTTGTGCCACACGCGTGGTCTCATACGAGCCATAGTGGTAAACGCTGTAGAACGACGAAGGACAATAATTTTCACAGCATCGAGCACAGGACACAAATACTGCATTCTTACAGTACCACTGCAATACGAACGGAACAGAAGTGATCTGGAACTAAGCTGAGGTATTTGTCGCGAGAAATAACGAGACATTTAAGCTGCCAGACGTACAATGCGGAACAGAAAGTCAAAAAAAGGGAGAGCAGAAAATGTAACGCTTGGATGGCTTCGTCTGTTTTGTTGCTGCTCGACTCGTTATGAACGTAGCAGATGGCATTTCCAGAACTGAAATGTATTTCTCGGATTCGGATATGGAAGGAGCTAAGAGGCTGCCAGACGATTAATTGTAATTAAGACCTTCAGTGGCCTCCATATTTGACTATACAGTATAATCCCTGCAATACGCTTTAACCTCACACATATCTCGCTTAGAAAAATTGTCGTATGGGCTGTCTTTAAATTAGGAATTTTCATCACTGTTGTTTTTATTTGCAATATGATGTGTGCTCAGAAAATTCCGGAACTTTGTCCACAACATTTTTTCTCAACGCTAACCTTTTACGAGGTGCATTCAAGTTCTAAGGCCTCCGATTTTTTTTCTCCAGACCGGAAAGAGAAAGAAACATGCGCATTGTTTTGAAATGAGGCCGCGTTCATTGTGAATACGTCCCAGAGACGACAGCACCATACGGCAGATGGATTTTTACCGCCAGCGACGAGAATGAGAACTGTTTTAAATACTTAAAATGGCGACGTTTTCCTTACTTGAATAGCTTGCAATCATTCGTTTTCTAAATTTGCGTGGTGTGAAACCAATTGAAATTCATAGACAGTTGAAGGAGACATGTGGTGACGGAGTTAAGGATGTGTCGAAAGTGCGTTCGTGGGTGCGACAGTTTAATGAAGGCAGAACATCGTGTGACAACAAACCGAAACAACCTCGGGCTCGCACAAGCCGATCTGACGACGTGATCGAGAAAGTGGAGAGAATTGTTTTGGGGGATCGCCGAATGACTGTCGAACAGCTCGCCTCCAGAGTTGGCATTTCTGTAGGTTCTGTGCACACAATCCTGCATGACGACCTGAAAATGCGAAAAGTGTCATCCAGGTGGGTGCCACGAATGCTGACGGACGACCACACGGCTGCCCGTGTGGCATGTTGCCAAGCAATGTTGACGCGCAACGACAGCACGAATGGGACTTTCTTTTCGTCGGTTGTGACAATGGATGAGACGTGGATGCCATTTTTCAATCCAGAAACAAAGCGCCAGTCAGCTCAATGGAGGCACACAGATTCACCGCCACCAAAAAAATTTCGGGTAACCGCCAGTGCTGAAAAAATGATGGTGTCCATATTCTGGGACAGCGAGGACGTAATCCTTACCCATTGCATTCCAAAGGGCACTACGGTAACAGGTGCATCCTACGAAAATGTTTTGAAGAACAAATTCCTTCCTGCACTGCAACAAAAACGTCCGGGAAGGGCTGCGCGTGTGCTGTTTCACCGAGACAACGCACCCGCACATCCAGCTAACGTTACGCAACAGTTTCTTCGTGATAACAACTTTGAAGTGATTCCTCGTGCTCCCTACTCACCTGACCTGGCTCCTAGTGACTTTTGGCTTTTTCCAACAATGAAAGACACTCTCTGTGGCCGCACATTCACCAGCTGTGCTGCTATTGCCTCAGCGATTTTCCAGTGGTCAAAGCAGACTCCTAAAGAAGCCTTCCCCGCTGTCATGGAATCGTGGCGTCAGCGTTGTGAAAAATGTGTACGTCTGCAGAGCGATTACGTCGAGAAGTAACGCCAGTTTCATCAATTACGGATGATTAGTTAATTAGAAAAAAATCGGAGGCCTTAGAACTTGAATGCACCTCGTACTTATTCTGCAAGGTCTCTTTCGAAATACTCTCCTCCACAACTGATGCACCGCTTATCGTTGCAAATCTTCCTTTCGACGGGTTTTCGACTTCGGAAAAAAAAAAAAAAAAAAACCTGCAGGGGCCAGGTCTGGAGACTACAGAGGATGAGGCAGTAGTCGCGCACCAACAGCGTTGAATGTGCGGCTGCGTTATCGTGTTGGAAAAGCCACGAATTGTCTCGCCTCATTTCAGGCCGTTTCCTTCTCATATTTTCTCACAAGCGACGCAACACTTCCCAGTGGTACAATCGATTAACAGTTTTGTCCCGGTGGAGCGAATTCGTGGTGAACTAATTCTTCAAGTCAAAGAAAAGTTATCAGCATGGTTTCGACATTCGACCTGACATGACGAGCGTTTTTTTGCCCTTGGAGAACCTTTCCCGGCTCATTTTGAAGACAGGACCTTGGTTTCAACATCACAACAGTAAACCCACGTCTCATCACGATTCTCTTGAGGAACATCTCGTTTGCGCGATACATAAGCTCTTCACAGATTGGTGGCAGACGGTATTTCTGACCTCGAGTCGTGCGACGAACTTGGCGGCAACATGTTGCATTTCCAACATGCTGTGTTAGGATTTTGTGACCCGATCCAGCTGAAATGTTACATTCTTCTGCAATTTCTCGGTCAGTCAGACTTCGATTCTCACGCACAATTTCGTTGACACTCTCGACATTAGCTTTCGTCGGACGGCGTCCTGAACGTGGGTCATCTTCAACTGCGTTCTCGCTTCCCACGCCCGGGTTCCCGGGTTCGATTCCCGGCGGGGTCAGGGATTTTCTCTGCCTCGTGATGGCTAGGTGTTGTGTGCTGTCCTTAGGTTAGTTAGGTTTAAGTAGTTCTAAGTTCTAGGGGACTTATGACCATAGATGTTAAGTCCCATAGTGCTCAGAGCCAGCCATCTTCAACTTCCGTCCGGCCATTTTTAAACCGCGTGAACCATTCGTAACACAGACTAAGGCTGAAGCACTCACCACCGTAGGCTTCCTGCATCATTTTAGGTCTCTCTGTAAAGGTTTTCTCGAGCTTCACGCAAAACCTAATGCTGACGCTTTGCTCCTCTTACTGTGCTGTCTCGAAATTCGCAAACTGTGCGACACAACGGCCTTCTCAATACACCAGTGAACAGTAAATAACTAACAGTCATACGACAATGAAACTTCCGGCAGTTTGGTAGTAAACACAGCCGTGTGCAGGCATGCCAACCGCATTTCGCTCCAACACACCACTGGCGCGAAATTACGATGGTTCCGGAACTTTTTGAACAGATCGCGTACTATGCTTTACTTAAGAACAAGAGCGCATTACGTTTCCCGCCTGGTCCCTAAGAAGCGCGCGGTAATGCTGCAATTTTGACGAATACTATTTCGTTCCGTTCAAAAGTTAAATGGCGTTAAAAGCTACACTACTGGCCATTAAAATTGCTACACCAAGAAGAAACGCAGATGATAAACGGGTATTCATTGGACAAATACGTTATACTACAACTGACATGTGATTACATTTTCACGCAATTTGGGTGCACAAATCCTGAGAATTAAGTACCCAGAGAAACCACCTCTGGCCATAATAACGGCCTCCATACGCCTGGGCATTGAGTCAAACAGAGCTCGGATGGCGTGTACAGGTACAGCTGCCCATGCAGCTTCAACACGATACCACAGTTCATCGAGAGTAGTGACCGGCGTATTGTGACGAGCCAGTTGCTCGGCCACCATTGTCCAGACGTTTTCTTTTCGTGAGAGATCTGGAGAATGTGGTGGCCAGGGCAGCAGTCGAACATTTTCTGTATCCAGAAAGGCCCGTAAAGGACCTGCAGCATGCGGTCGTGCATTATCCTGCTGAAATGTAGGGTTTCGCAGGGATCGAATGGAGGATAGAGCCGCGGGTCGTAACACATCTGAAATGTGACGTCCACTGTTCAAAGTGCCGTCAATGCGAACAAGAGGTGACCGAGACGTGTAACCAATGGCACCCCATACCATCACGCCGGGTGATACGCCAGTATGGCGATAACGAATAGGCGCTTCCAATGTGCGTTCACCGCGATGTCGCCAAACACGGATGCGACCATCATGATGATACTGTAAACAGAACCTGGATTCATCCGAAAAAATTACGTTTTGCCATTCGTGCACCCAGGTTCGTCGTCGAATACACCATCGCAGGCGCTCCCGTCTGTGATGCAGCGTCAAGGGTAACCGCAGCCACGGTGTCCGAGCTGATAGTCCGTGCTGCTGCAAACGTCGTCGAACTGTTCGTGCAGATGGTTGTCGTCTTGCAAACGTCCGCATCTGTTGACTCAGGGATCGAGACATGGCTGCACGATCCGTTACAGCCGTGCGGATAAGATGCCTGTCATCTCGACTGCTAGTGATACGAGGCCGTTGGGATCCAGCACGGCGTTCCGTATTACCCTCCTGAACCCACCGATTCCATATTCTGCCAACAGTCATTGGATCTCGACCGACGCGAGCAGCAACGTCGCCATACGATAAACCGCAATCGCGAAGGGCTACAATCCGACCTTTATCAAAGTCGGAAACGTGATGGTACGCATTTCTCCTCCTTACACAACAACGTTTCACCAGGCAACGCCGGTCAACTGCTGTTTGTGTATGAGAAATCTGTTGGAAACTTTCCTCGTGTCAGCACGTTGTAGGTGTCGCCACCGGCGCGAACCTTGTGTGAATGCTCTGAAAAGCTAATCATTTGCATATCACAGCATCTTCTTGATGTCGGTTAAATTTCGCGTCTGTAGCACGTCATCTTCGTGGTGTAGCAATTTTAATGGCCAGTCGTGTATGTTGTTTGTGTGCTCGTTTCTCCTTACGCCATAACTGCTGCTGCCCGCATCACTGCAGGCTAGCTGTACCAGCTAATCGGCCAGTGCTGTCCAAGTTAAATGCGCCCGTGAAGCTCTTGTCTCGCATTATCGCTCGGTCGGTATACACGTAAGGCGCTGCCTACAATACGTCCGGATTATCGCACTTGACTCTACAGTGTGTTAACTGTAAGATGATGGAGTTGTGAGGGGAGTGCGGGGAGAGGAGGAAGCAAGCATTGGCTGGCGAGCGGGGAGGAGCCGTTGGGCGGGGGGACAAGCCACACCTACCAGTTGCAGTGCTGGCACTACAAATTGCGCGTCATGCTTTCACGAAAGCAGACGAAAGGCTTGGAAGTAAAACTCGCTTTAAATGTTGTTCGTAAACGAAACTGAAATCCTCATGTACATTAAAATACGAATGTATGTATGTATGTTTGTCTACCATTCATCCGATTGCAATGAAACTTTGGTGCGTTGTTCTCCGAACGCCTGAAAAGAGTAAAGGTCAATGTTTCAACAGTTCGCTTGCTGCAGCATTCGTAGTGCAATTGAATAAATAAATAAACGAAAAAAAGAGAAAAAACAAGAAAAAACAAAAAAAGAAAAGATTAAATAAAAAATAAAAAGCAAAAAAAGGAAAAAAACAAAGATAAAAATAAAAAAGAAAACAAAAAATAGGTTAAGGCTTGTCATGCAGCGGACCCGGATTCGATTCCCACTGCTCGCAATTTTTTTTATTTCATTCTCGATGAGCTCCCCCATGCACTGACAGCAACGACACACTCTTCACATAAGTCACCCTTCCTCTGCCAACGTTTATTAACCGTTAAGTTATTATCGATCCACGATTCACCGACATGAAGTACTTCTGTGCCTGCTTCCCTGAAGTTCTTCATGTCAACAATGAAACGAGATCGCCAATGCACAATGTCTGGACGTTCTGACAACAACAAAAATGGTTGAAATGGCTCTGAGCACTATGGGACTTAACATCTGTGGTCATCAGTCCCCTAGTACTCGGAACTACTTAAACCTAACTAACCTGAGGACATCACACACATCCATGCCCGAGGCAGGATTCGAACCCGCGACCGTAGCGGTCACGCGGATCCAGACTGAAGTGCCTAGAACCGCACGGCCACACCGGCCGGCCTTCTAACAACACATTCCTCTTGTTTTCCACCTTACGCCATATGAATCCCATGGACAAAAGTACTTTTCTCAGCGAGACAATACTCCACTTCCAGCATATTTTGTCGTGCAAAACTGGAAGCAGTGTTCGCAGGCTCGGCACAATCTTCCGCACTGAATAAAATTCCGCCATCGTGTCGCGAATGACACGCTCGTTGAAATCATTCATCATTACTTCGATTTCTCCACTTCTTTTCCTAAGTTAAAAGAGAGAGAAAGTTTTATAAGAAAATGCCTTCTGCACTGCATGTATTTTTTTGAATTTGGAAATGTACTGTAATATGAATGTGTTTCGGAAAAATACAGTGACCGGTGGTGTTTGCATACAAAGCAATGCGGTAGCAAGGAAAAATGAAATATAAGGTAATTCGGACGAAACAGGGGGCTCCTCCAAAGTGATCGCGAACAAAATATCTGAAACGGAAACTCACCTTTTCTTGCCAGGCGTTTGTGGTGATACGCCAGGATTATTCTTGGAAAACTGTTTGAATCTTCCAATGCTACACATGCTTTGTCTTGTGTACGTAGCAGCTCTCACTGAAGATTTGTAAATGGGGTGAAGCAATTTTTTCTGCTCCCTTCCCCTTTCGCAGCATTCAATCACACGCAATATACTTTTGCGAGCATCGCTACGTAATACTGGTTTCCTTCTAACCGTAGGCCTACCGGTAGGGATTGTTGGCGACTCCAGAGATGGGCCAGCAACTGCCTCTTCACTCATTTTGATAACGTTCAGCACAACTGCACAATAAAAACACGCACAACAGTACAGCGCAAAACAATAACGAAGCAGACGACAGTGGCTACCTTGTAGAACACAGTCAGCTACGTAATGTTGGCAGCAGTCGAAACTGCGTGCCTACCGAAGCCTCCCGACGTTTACCGACTTCTGCCGATTCAGGACTAGGGAGAGGTCTGCCATCTAAAAGTTTACACACTGTAAATTCCGCTCCACGTGAAACGAAACCCAATGGGGTTGCAGCGAGCACGCAATAATACACGGTGTAATGTTTTTGCACGACGTTTATCGTTACGCAGAACGCAGTATGGTGTGGTGAAGAGGTGTATTCATGGCCCAGCAGTCGCCGCGGGTGTGTTGGTGATTTCTCACGACGTAACAATCATCAGGCTCGCATCCCTTCACCATCTTCCCCACCACCCCTTCCATCTTCATTCCACCCTTATACGCGCCGCCCCTTCCCCCTGCCGCTTTTATACATTCGCAGCGCGAACCGAGGTCAACTCTCTCCACGCAAGCCTCGTATAAAGAGTGGGGCAGGAATTTTTTAATCACTCCAGCAGCAGATTCTTTCCCCTGCACCACTCCCTCGCCCTCCCACCTTCTCCCCCACCACAACCCGTCACTCTTGCATGGCATGCCGAAAGTGGGTGACCGGAGGCGGAATTTTCTGCATAAGACCCTGGCCGACTGCTCACGAAAAACCTCCCAATAATTTTCCGTAGGAGGGCGAAAGGGTAGTGCTTGTAGAGTAAGTACCCTCCGCCACATACGAGGGCTGTTCAAAATGTAAGGTGACTTTTCAAAATGGCTCTGAGCATTATGCGACTTAACTGCTGAGGCCATCATCGCCTAGAACTTAGAACTAATTAAACCTAACTAACCTACGGACATCACACACATCCATGTCCGAGCCAGGATTCGAACCTGCGACCGTAGCGGTCGCTCGGTTCCAGGCTGTAGCGCCTAGAACCGCACGGCTACTCCGGCAGGCGATGACTTTTCAAATTGCGCGCGCATGGTACATTCGATTATTTGTTATGTTGGTACACGTATCCCGAACATGCGTACACACTTTCAAGTGTACAGCTTACTTTGTTTGCTTTTGACAGGCAAATAGGTTAGAAGTGGTTTCGTGTGCTCGACGATTTTCGATTATTATAAAACAAATGGAGCAAAGAAATTGTGTCAAATTTTGTGTGAAAAGTGGACTCAAGTGCTCGAAAACACTTGAAATGTTGACAGTGGCATACGGAGAGTCCGCTCTAAGGAAAAAAAAAACAAATAAATAAAAATATAAAATAGTTTACAAGTGGTACAAGCTCTTCCAAGAAGGCCGATGAGATGCCAATGACGAACCTCGCTCTGGACGCCCCAGCACATCAACAACAGACGATAACGTCGAAGCTGTGAAGAAAATTGTTTCGGAAAATCGTCCAATTACCGTAAGAGAAGTTGCTGGAGGATGTTGGCGTATCGGTCGGCTTACGTAATGCAATTTTTTTCGGATGTTTTGGGCACGAGATGTGTGTCAGCGAAGTTTGTTCCAAAACTTCTCAGTTTTGATCAGAAGAACGGTCGCACGAGCATCGCTCACGAGCTCTCGAATGACGTCAGTGATGAACCTGATTTCCTCAAAAGGGTCATAACTGCTGACGAAATATGAGTTTACGGTTATGACGTCGAAACCAAAGGCCAATCATCCCATTGGAAGCATCCCAGAAAACCAAGACCCTCAAAAGCACGCCAAGTCCGATCACATGTCAAAGTTTTGCTCACTGTTTTTTTCAGTTATCGTGAACTTTGCCTCAAGGTCTTACGGTCAGTAAGGGGCATTACCTTGACGTTATGTGCCGTTTGCGAGGAGCAATACGCAAAAAAGTCCGGAATTGTGGAAAAACAATTCATGGCTTTTCCATGACGACAATGCACCTGCTCATTCATCGTTGCTTGCGAGAGATTTTTTGGCAAAAACAACACTTCAGTCATGCCTCAGGCAACATATTCACTGGATTTGCCCCCCCCCCCCTCCCCCCCCCCCCTCCTGCGACTTTTTCCTGTTCCCAAACCTGGAGACACCAAGATGTTCAACTATTGAGGAAATAAAAACTGCATCGATGGAAGTACTCAAGGCTGTGCTTCGAGGACCGGAACAAGCGTTGGCACAAATGTATTGTATCTGAGGGCGATCCGTTTGAAGGGGACAACATGAATATTAATGAAGAGATAAATATGTTTTCATAAAAGTCACCTTACTTTTTGAACACACCTCGTACATCGAAATGATCACTCTGCAATTCACAATTAAGTGCCTGGCAGAGCGTTCATCAAACCGTCTTCGAGCTATCACTCTAGTTCCACTCTCTGTAACAGCGCGTGGCGAAAACGAACACGTTTAAATCTTTCCGTGCAAGTTATGATTTGATTCCTGTATGTGTGTTTTGGTTTCTATACAAATTGTAAATAGCCTTTCGCTCCCTGGCGAACTACTTAAACCTAACTAACCTAAGGACATCACACAACACCCAGTCATCACGAGGCAGAGAAAATCCCTGACCCCGCTGGGAATCGAACCAGGGAACCCGGGCGTGGGAAGCGAGAACGCTACCGCACGACCACGAGATGCGGACTTTCGCTCCCTGAATTTGACCCCTGCCACCTTCAGAATTTCAAAGGGAGTATTCCAGTCACCGCTGTCGAAAGCTTTCTCTAACTCTACAATTGCTAGGAAAGTAGGTTTCCCTATCCTGCCCTTCTATGATAAATCGTAGATTCAGTATTGCCTCGCGTGTTCCAACGTCCCCGAGGTCGGCCTCTACCAGTTCTTCCATTCGTCTGTAAAGAATTCGCGTTTGTACGAGGTGCATTCAAGTTCTAAGGCCTCTGATTTTTTTTCTCCGGACTGGAAAGAGATAGAAACATGTGCATTGTTTTAAAATGAGGCCGCGTTCATTGTCAATACGTCCCAGAGATGGCAGCACTGTATGGCAGATGGAATTTTACCGCCAGCGGCGAGAATGACAACTGTTTTAAATACTTAAAATGGCGACGTTTTCCTTACTTGAACAGCGTGCAATCATTCGTTTTCTGAATTTGCGTGGTGTGAAACCGATTGAAATTCATCGACAGTTGAAGGAGACATGTGGTGACGGAGTTCCGGATGTGACGAAAGTGCGTTCGTGGGTGCGACAGTTTAATGAAGTCAGAACATCGTGTGACAACAAACCGAAACAACCTCGGGCTCGCACAAGCTGGTCTGACTACACGATCGAGAAAGTGCAGAGAATTGTTTTGGGGGATCGCCGAATGACTGTCGAAGAGATCGCCTCCAGAGTTGGCATTTCTGTGGGTTCTGTGCACACAATCCTGCATGACGACCTGAAAATGCGAAAAGTGTCATCCAGGTGGGTGCCACGAATGCTGACGGACGACCACACGGCTGCCCGTGTGGCACGTTGCCGAGCAATGTTGACGCGCAACGACAGCACGAATGGGACTTTCTTCTCGTCGGTTGTGACAATGGATGAGACGTGGATGCCATTTTTCAATCCAGAAACAAAGCGCCAGTCAGCTCAATGGAAGCACACAGATTCACCGCCACCAAAAAAATTTCGGGTAACCGCCAGTGCTGAAAAAATGATGGTGTCCGTGTTCTGGGACAGCGAGGGCGCAATCCTTACCCATTGCGTTCCAAAGGGCACTACGGTAACAGGTGCATCCTACGAAAATGTTTTGAAGAACAAATTCCTTCCTGCACTGCAACAAAAACGTCCGGGAAGGGCTGCGCGTGTGCTGTTTCACGGAGACAACGCACCCGCACATCGAGCTAACGTTACGCAACAGTTTCTTCGTGATAACTTTGAAGTGATTCCTCGTGCTCCCTACTCACCTGACCTGGCTCCTAGTGACTTTTGGCTTTTTCCAACAATGAAAGACACTCTCCGTGGCTGCACATTCACCAGCCGTGCTGCTATTGCCTCAGTGGTCAAAACAGACTCCTGAAGAAGCCTTCGCCGCTGCCATGGAATCGTGGCGTCAGCGTTGTGAAGTCTGCAGGGCGATTATGGGTGAGTAGTTAATTCGAAAAAAAATCGGAGGCCTTAGAACTTGAATGCACCTCGTATTTCGCAGCAGCACTTTTGGCAGTGCTATTTCCCCGTTTGGAGCTCATACAGGGTGTTTCAAAAATGACCGGTATATTTGAAACGGCAATAAAAACTAAACGAGCAGCGATAGAAATACACCGTTTGTTGCAATATGCTTGGGACAACAGTACATTTTCAGGCAGACAAACTTTCGAAATTACAGTAGTTACAATTTTCAACAACAGATGGCGCTGCGGTCTGGGAAACTCTATAGTACGATATTTTCCACATATCCACCATGCGTAGCAATAATATGGCGTAGTCTCTGAATGAAATTACCCGAAACCTTTGACAACGTGTCTGGCGGAATGGCTTCACATGCAGATGAGATGTACTGCTTCAGCAGTTTCTGGATTCTGGCGGTACACCTGGTCTTTCAAGTGTCCCCACAGAAAGAAGTCACAGGGGTTCATGTCCGGCGAATAGGGAGGCCACTCCACGCCGCCTCCTGTATGTTTCGGATAGCCCAAAGCAATCACACGATCATCGAAATATTCATTCAGGAAATTAAAGACGTCGGCCGTGCGATGTGGCCGGGCACCATCTTGCATAAACCACGAGGTGTTCGCAGTGTCGTCTAAGGCAGTTTGTACCGCCACAAATTCACGAAGAATGTCCAGATAGCGTGATGCAGTAATCGTTTCGGATCTGAAAAATGGGCCAATGATTCCTTTGGAAGAAATGAGGCCCAGACCAGAACTTTTTGAGGATGCAGGGACGATGGGACTGCAACATGGGGCTTTTCGGTTCCCCATATGCGCCAGTTCTGTTTATTGACGAAGCGGTCCAGGTAAAAATAAGCTTCGTCAGTAAACCAAATGCTGCCCACACGCATATCGCCGTCATCAATCCTGTGCACTATATCGTTAGCGAATGTCTCTCGTGCAGCAATGGTAGCGGAGCTGAGGGGTTGCCGCGTTTGAATTTTGTATGGATAGAGGTGTAAACTCTGGCGCATGAGACGATACGTGGACGTTGGCGTCATTTGGACCGCAGCTGCAACACGGCGAACAGAAACCCGAGGCCGCTGTCGGATCACCTGCTGCACTAGCTGCGCGTTGCCCTCTGTGGTTGCCATACGCGGTCGCCCTACCTTTCCAGCACGTTCATCCGTCACGTTCCCAGTCCGTTGAAATGTTTCAAACCGATCCTTTATTGTATCGCTTTTCGGTCTGTAGTGGTTAATTAAAAAAAAATAAATGGATAGATGTGAGAGACCGTGAAAAAGGGGAAAAATGAAAAGCTAATCGGACTTCGTTATTCAGAAAATCTATTGTTGGGGTGGTCCTTGTGGCGTTTTTGAGCAAAAGTTAAACCAATTTCCACAACAAATTTTTTGAAAAGGAACAGAGAATAACAGAAATGTAACTGACAGGGGGAAGTGGCGTAGATAAATCATCCTTTACCAGGTTAACTTGTCTTCTTTCTTGCGGCGACTCCTTCACTTCTGGGTGAAAAGTCGGCTCCGAAATCTTGCAGTAAGTTTCATTGTCCAGGAATTTATAATGTGCACAAAACCGTCTTGCTCTTAAATACAATTTATTTTAGTTGCTTCTCTCCATCCTCCGAATTTCATAATAACTTCCACAATGTCTACACATTAATAAGTTTATTCGTCTTAATCAGCTCACATCTGCCTTAAGCTACGGCTATCAAGAGACAATTGAAACGGAATAAAAAACAAAAAAGAGTTAACAATTTTAGTATTTTCTCTGCCGTCGAGCGCTCATACCGCTGCGACGGGATATTTTTATCTGAGGGAACGAATGTAGCGCGGCGAAATTCAAAGTCCCGCTACATCGCCCCCTCGACTGTCACGCTAAAACATTTAGCGTGGCAGGCTAGCAAACAACAGAATATATGTACCTAAATGTCAATTATACATATTTTCTTAGGAAAGGCCACGTGCATTCATAGGGGATTATCTTACTTTCTAAATCTATATACTAAATACAATTATTACAGTTTGGATCCTTTGTACACAATTAATAAATATATTTACATACAGTTCGTTTGAAAAAGCTGCTCGCCAGCGCAGTTAATGTTGTGTGCTCCCAACGTTGGTTTCCCAATGCATCTCTGGCAGCACGTAGTATTTGCGCACGCGCAGTAGCATCACTGAATTTCGCGTGCGGCAGTTTCAAAATTGCTGTGTTATGACAGTCTTGAACAGTATTCACTTTCACAAAGTGTTCATTACAAGTTGTTATTCCAGCATAAATGGCGTGTTAAGTCCGGTGACACCATAAGATTGAGCGTGTGCGTGATCTGAAGCAATGTCTATGTCTTCTGTTACGACACAACACTCCAGGTCCTTGTGCGTTTTCATGACTATTGTTCCCGGGGCATATATGGTCGATGTAGTTTTTAGCCACCACATCGCCTACGACAGGTGCTGAGTTTATTGTCTCCAAAGCATCTGAAGGCCGGCCAGGAACAACGGCGTCGATGTTCGCAAAGGTAGGTGTTTCACCACATTGTTTACACTTGTCAACAAACGTTCATTAGCAGTGTGAAAATCCTCATTATCGTCGAAGTAAATTGCAGTTTATATCGATTTACAGTTATTTGGTTTATGCGCCATAAGTTTCACAAACACCACAAAATTCGTCGTTTATAACGTTCACTGTTTAACACAGTTTGCAACACTTTTTTGCCATATTTATATTTTAACAAAGCTCACTTTGTCCAAGCATGTTTACATCGTTAATTCTGAAAGCTTACGTTTCGTGGTCACATTTCAAAATATGTTGACAATATGCAAAGTTTTTATACATATACAAATACATATAAATTTACAAGAATATGCATGTGAAATATCTATACTAAAAAAAATTATACTAAGTCCCATTGGCTTTCTTTTATTGGGGTATTAATTTTTTATTCAGGTTTGGGTGTGCCAAGGGATATAAGACTTAATATTTAAAAGCACGGGCTTTCCTTCATTTATTATTTATCTCTTTCTTTTTTTTTTTTTATATTCCATATCTTGGCTAGTGGTTGACCAGGCTTGTAATGCCATTCTCAATTTTCTTCATTTCTTTTAATTCATACCTGAAAGTTTATTGTCACACAATATATTCTTACATTCCATAAACAAACAATACCCAGCTGCAGGAGGTGGTAGGATAATGGAGAAAGAAAGAAAGATAGACTGGAAGAAACTATTCACTACCTATAAACTACCAAATCCTACAGCTAATACATAAAAAGAGAACACAATACATTATAACGTTTGCATCGCCTTCAAGGGGTGTGTGAAAGGAGGTGCTTACAATTTATCAAATCATGGGTAAATGTAAGTGTCCGTACGTCAAGTCTGTGTAGTGTAACGTCATGACAGATTCTCTGTTTGTGTTCTGACTGTTCATATGACTAAGTGTATTATACCTTAACAAATCCTTGCATGAGTAAATCACATATCTGCTCAGTACTTCCTCGATATCTCCATTTCTTGTGGATACCGTCTATACAAATGGAAAATATATCTCACAGAGATTGTCTCTCTCATAATGTGTATTATATAATAACATACCAAATTTCCTCTCAATAGTTCAACCATGAACTTTCTTCTACTTTGGTGAAGGTTAAACATCATGTATGTGGTATATATATATCATTTCTTTGTATAAAACATAAATAAAGAACATAGTATTATAATTGACAGTAAAATGTCTCTTTCTCAGTGTCCGTTGCTCGATGTCGGCTGCACGGGTGGCCACTGCTCCTTTTTACTTACCTTGCATTGCCTGAAAAGGTGGAGGTGTTGTACGAATCGCAAAACGGCCTTAATAACTCTATCTTTTGCTTCCTCAGGGTTTTCTGTCTTGTGTAAAAAAAATTTTTCTAAACAAATGTATTCACATGAGGGCTGTGTAAAAAAACTATATTTCAACTTAAGTTCCTTAAAATATCATTCTCCTGTCTGAACACGGACTATAAATGTTTTCTTCCACACACTGGCTTAACAAAACTTAACGGAAGCTTACTGAGTTACACTTCTGAAATAAATTAAGGCTAACGTGTTTCCAAGTTACATTCTTATTACACTTCTTTCCACAGCTGTAATCATCATTATGTTCACTCTGCTTTTCTTGCATTCGTTCATTTTCGAGGGCACTGTAAAGAGATTCACCTTTAATGCCTTGTACTCACATGTTCTAACTCATTACAAATGTTTTCTTTCAAATTCTTATGTAATCTTAAAGATGTAGACTGTTTACTCACTTCTCCATGTAGCACAATATTACCAAAACATTCTCACTCATTCCTTACTCACATATTCATCATAATATATATATTCTTATACATTAAACATATTCCTCATCAAACATTAACATATCACGTACGTGGGGCCATTTGGCACTTCCATTCTCTTAAAACTCCAATATCATCTTCCTCAAATAATCTCTTGTCTCCATCAACAACTTCACAGTAACTTACCTTCTTATATTAACCTAAATATTAACTCATTCATACTGATCACTCGTTCTTACATCCTCATTCATTCTGCTACATACCTATGTCATTACTGATCTCAATAGCTATTATTTCCTCTCATTGTAGTGCCTTGAAATAACTAACTAGTTGTTGATTCACCTTATAATTTACAATTAACAACCAATGTAACCTGCGTAGGTCTCATTCCTATATGAATATCTTTTCTCATTTAGTAAGTGTACTCACCTGGGTTTACCTTCTCTTCATAATTATGTGTACAAGTGTAACTGCAGTATATAATTTCCATAAATGAATGTTTGTGTTCTTAGGCTGTATAACTTAATGTTCGTGTATTCAATACAAATATTTATGATCTCGTTTTCACAGCAACTTGCTCATGTTCAACTTAGTTATCATTATATTATGTTGTTTTAGTGCACAAAGGGTTTCAAATGTCTGTGGGGATGCAGCCCCCTCGGCTTGTGAGATAACGGGTATTCTAGGGAGTAACAACCTGGGTGAGGTATGCTTGCTATTCTGAAAGGACCTGAATATAATAGCTGTCATTTTCTGTTCAGTTGTTTTAATTTTGTAGACTTGGGATGTGAACGCAAAAGAACGAGGTCATCAACTTGATAGGTTGGTTAATTCCTGTTCTACTGTCATTTTGTCGTCGTACCTGAGGAAACAAACCGTCTCAGCCGTTGCGCTCTTACAACACCTCACGACCGAAGCACGAGCGCTTAGCTCGGTCGTCGACTGTTTTCCGTCGTCTGCTGTGTTTCGCCGGGTTCATTGACCAGCTCCACTATGTTTACATTCCGGCCGGTTGGCGCCCACGCATCAGCTGATGGCGCGCCGCAATTGTTATTGCTACTTCGTGGCGGGGAGTGCATAACTGTACTAGGGAACGGGGGCGGATTCCGTGGAGGGTTATGATTTGTCATGCGTGAATTTTGTGTGTTCCACATATTCTGTCGGTGATTGTTGGGATTGCTATTGTTTTGGTGGTAATTATGTCTGTTATATGTCACGTTCCTGTCAAAGTAGCCCGGGTTGTACCGGTTATTCTCACGTCTCCTATTGTTGTTGCTGTTGTACAGTCTGTAATTTTCATCTTGCTTGTAGTTACCATTTTGATATGGGTGATAATTATTGTTATTATTATTATTCCACGAATATCTGCGGTTGTTCCTACTGTCATACACGTTTCCATTTGAATATGTTTCGCGCGCAGGCATCGTATTGTGTCGCGGCGCGGACGGATGGTTCCACCAACCACCGTCACTACGGTTCCTTTGGGGTGGGTGCTGATTTTGGTTACTAGTATGAGTAAAATTTGAATGGCGTGAATCGCCTCTGTAAACTACGTCCATTTGATCTAAGAAGTTTAAGAAAGTTCTAACGTCATTCTCCGGTACTCCCATTAATCTATCTCGGTATGGAAAGGGTAGGTGGCTCTTTAAAGTGTCAATTATCGCTGGCAAGTCGGCTGGTTTGGACCAGTACAGTGTCTTGTCTGGGTACCTCTCGAAGTATTGTCTTAATGTCTCTTTTTTAGGGTCATAGGTCTCGGGGTTGCACACTTCTCTCCTTAGACCCTGTTGCTCATTCTCGGACCAGAATTCGTCCAAGAAGGCTTCTTCGAACTGTTCAAACGTAAGGCACCGCCGTTTCGTAGCGGCACCCCACTTAGCTGCTCGCCCTCTCACGAGATTGGTGACGTATCTGATTTTATCGACTTCTGACCAACTACGTGGAAAAACACCGTCAAATGATCTAATAAACACAATAGGGTGGACTTTGTGCTTGTCCTCACTGGAAAATGTCTGGAAATGCCCATGTCTTACAAACGTGTCATCGGCCATGTCGGTTGGCATAACTGTATTGACGTGGTTTGTGTCACTTGCTACTCTAGGCGTCGTACCGTAATATTGCTCGTTTGGTGGAAAAGAAGGCGGCACATTGTAATTTTGATTGGAAATAGGTGATTTCACAATAGGTGTTCTGTCTGTGTCATTAGCCATGGTTTTAGCTGTTTTGTCGTTTCCTAGCGATGCGTTTGCACCAATCGCCAAACACGGCACAACATTGTCTCGTAATTTTGTCACTTCGTCTTCTGTGGTTTTTGGCCCGTCTTTAACATGTGTCTTTGTTTTTCAAAGTATGTCCTGTGTAATTGTTTCAAGTTTTTTGTCCAGATAGTCGTCACACAATTTACATTCGTGTACAATTCTTTCGGCCATGTTGGTGTCGTTGTTTAGTGACGCGAGGTCCGCTCGTTCTTCTAATTTTTCTATCTTTTCTTTGAGGTGGGTTTGTTCGAGAACTACCATTGTGAGTTGTTGGGTAATATTTCCCACTTCTTCAGTCAGCTTTTCTTGGGTGGAGCTAGCTGAAGTGTGGGCCTGAGCTAACTCTTCCACACGAGTGTTCACTTCCTGCTGCACATTAACTATTTGTGTTAACTGATTCTCACATCGGGTGATATTGTTTTTTGTTTCGTGTGTGAATGTAACCAAAGTTTCTTCCTGCTTAGTGACTCGATCGGACAGTGTCTCAAATCGCTGGCTGAGCTGTTGAGTGGTGTTATTTAATTCTGTCATCTGTTTTGTCGTCCGTTCAAAATTTTCGGTCATAGTATGGTTTAATATGTCAATTTTCTGACTAACGTCTCGTTTTATGTCTGCAAATAACTCTAATAGTCGGTCCAGTTTGTCAGTTTCCTGTGTCCGGTTTGTGTCACATTGCTGAATTTGTCTCATATTCGGTTCTGACATTGATGTTAACAATGGCGCTGACGGTCTAGTCTCGCGTCCATTCCACATTTCGTCATTTAAAGTCGCCATCTGTGTATTATCACAAATGTTGCGAGTTTGAGGCAAAATCATTGCATT
Source organism: Schistocerca nitens (assembly GCF_023898315.1). Lineage (NCBI taxonomy): Eukaryota > Metazoa > Arthropoda > Insecta > Orthoptera > Acrididae > Schistocerca > Schistocerca nitens. The sequence continues at coordinate 207,637,469 of NC_064624.1, forward strand.
GATCTGTGAACTCGTCCATGGAGGGAAACGCGGACTTTCTTGTTGGTTGAAAGATGAATCTACTTCACTTAACTCATCTGCCGAAACTATCTCTACCTTACCGCGTTCCATTGTAATAGGATGTATAATAGTAAGTCAAAAAGGGAATAATATGAGTCTGATTAATAAAGATTTGACTCAAATTTAGGTTGACATATTTCCTCGTCAATGTAAATGATTGCTCTATTGCAAACAATGGTTGAGAAAGATGCAGCAGGGCGGACAAAATTTTTCGTAACAAATGACTGTTTGGCGGTCAAATTCACGATCTTCATATGCAGCTACAACAATACTATAATTACCACAAACTACAATAGAGATAGATAATTTTGGAAAATTCAAGAAGAAAACTACAGGATGTGTGGAAAGGGAAAAATTGATTCTGCAGTTGGCTATTGAATGCTTGAATAAAACATAATTGTGTGACTCACCAATAAATTTTCTGTCCTGCAGTGGCTGGTCAATCACTTCTGCGTAAATCGTATTCGTCAAAATATGGATTTTCTTAATACATCTCCATCGGATAATCACCAAAAGGTCTCAAAATAACAGTTTTGCATAAATATATGCCATGAAAAGAAAAACAGATTGAATTAGTTACAAAAATTCTTTACAATATTGTTGTATAATCATTTGCTTAGGTACAATAAAGTTGGTGTTTTCGTTACCATTTAAACTTCAGGATTTTTTGTTATTCTCTGTTGGGAAAAAATACAAATTAAAGTTTCAAATTTGCTCAAAAACGACACATCCGAAAATTGCGTCCTGTCGCGGGCGCCAATTGTAGTGGTTAATAAAAAAAAAATGGAAAGAAGAGAGACCGTGAAAAAGGGAAAGAATGAAAAGCTAATCGGACTTCGTTATTCAGAAAATCTATTGTTGGGGTGGTCCTTGTGGCGTTTTTGAGCAAAAGTTAAACCAATTTCCACAACAAATTTTTTGAAAAGGAACAGAGAATAACAGAAATGTAACTGACAGGGGGAAGTGGCGTAGATAAATCATCCTTTACCAGGTTAACTTGTCTTCTTTCTTGCGGCGACTCCTTCACTTCTGGGTGAAAAGTCGGCTCCGAAATCTTGCAGTAAGTTTCATTGTCCAGGAATTTATAATGTGCACAAAACCGTCTTGCTCTTAAATACAATTTATTTTAGTTGCTTCTCTCCATCCTCCGAATTTCATAATAACTTCCACAATGTCTACACATTAATAAGTTTATTCGTCTTAATCAGCTCACATCTGCCTTAAGCTACGGCTATCAAGAGACAATTGAAACGGAATAAAAAACAAAAAAGAGTTAACAATTTTAGTATTTTCTCTCTGCCGTCGCGCGCTCATACCGCTGCGACGGGATATTTTTATCTGAGGGAACGAATGTAGCGCGGCGAAATTCAAAGTCCCGCTACAGGTCCTTTGGTTACATTAAACCTCCGTTGAAAACTTCGTCTTGTTGCAACAACACTGTGTTCTAGGCGGTGGAATTCCAACACCAGAAAAATCCTCTGTTCTAAGGAATAAACCATGTTGTCTACAGCCCACTTGCACGTTGCGAACAGCACACGCTTACAGCAGAAAGACGACGTACAGAATGGCGCACCCACAGACTGCGTTGTCTTCTATATCTTTCACATCACTTGCAAGCGCCATCTGTTGTTGAAAATTGTAACTACTGTAATTTCGATAGTTTGTCCGCCTGAAAATGTACTGTTGTCCCAAGCATATTGCAACAAACGGTGTATTTCTATCGCTGCTCGTTTAGTTTTTATTGCCGTTTCAAATATACCGGTCATTTTTGAAACACCCTGTATCTTCACTAGGGTAATCCCCCGTGCGTGTCTTCCCCGCTAACGTCCTTCTTCTACTGCATCACGTGCCCGGAAATCGACGTTCCGTTGGGCATTGGTCGCAATGTTCTGGCCCATCAGCGTGCATAGAAACTGGCAGCGAGAGGGAGATGCCGAATACGAAGACTTGACTACAATGAGAGACTAGGTTAAAGAACGCGAACCTGTTCGCACGCCAAAATTTTTGGTGTGGATAGGGTGTAACGAGGACTGAGAGAGCTGGTTCCTCTCTTTTTTTCTGTCAAAATCTTTCGAACAGGAACATATTCCACATTTATTTCGTACTCCGAAAAGTACATTGTTTTGCTGGTTCTGTACAATACGTACAACAACCGAGAGGGAGCAATTGAAGGACAAGAACGAACTGCTCAGACTAAAAATGGTATTGAGGTGGGGTGCACTCTTTTGCTCCGGCTGTTCAGTCTCTATGACATCGAAGAAGTAACGACAGAAATAAGTGAACGGTTCAACAGCGGAATTAAAACTCAGAGTGGAAAAATAACAATGACAGGATTCGTTCGTGATGTTGGTATCCTCAATGAAAGTAGAGTTACAGGAAGCGCTGAATGAAATAAACGGTCGACTGAGTACAGAGTATGCAGTGATAGTAAACCGAAAGCCTTCCCATCTCTGTCTTCCTCTATAGCTTTTGCCCTCTACAGCTCCCTCTAATACCGTAAAGCTACACTACTGGCCATTAAAATTGCTACACCAAGAAGAAATGCAGATGGTAAACGGGTATTCATTGGACAGATATGTTATACTAGAACTGACATGTGATTACATTTTCACGCAATTTGGGTGCATAGATCATGAGAAATCAGCACCCAGAGCAACCACCTCTGGCCGTAATAACGGCCTCGATACGCCTGGGCATTGAGTCAGACAGAGCTTCCATGGTGTGTACAGGTACAGCTGCCCGTGCAGCTTCAACACGATACCACAGTCCATCGAGAGTAGTGACTGGCGTATTGTGACGAGCCAGTTGCTCGGCCGCCATTGACGAGACGTTTTCAGTTGGTGAGAGATCTGGACAACGTGCTGGCCAGGGCAGCAGTCGAAAACATTTTCTGTATCCAGAAAGGCCCGTACAGTACCTGCAACATGCGGTCGTGCATTATCCTGCTGAAATGTAGGGTTTTGCAGGGATCGAATGAAGGGTAGAGCCACGGGTCGTAACACATCTGAAATGTAACGTCCACTGTTCAAAGTGCCGTCAATGCGAACAAGAGGTGACCGAGACGTGTAACCAATGGCACCCCATACCATCACGCCGGGTGATACCCCAGTATGGCGATGACGAATACACGCTTCCAATGTGCGTTCACCGCGATGTCGCCAAACACGGATGCGACCATCATGATGATACTGTAAACAGAACCTGGATTCATCCGAAGAAATGACGTTTTGCCATTCGTGCACCCAGGTTCGTCGTCGAATACACCATCGCAGGCGCTCCCGTCTGTGATGCAGCGTCAAGGGTAACCACAGCCACGGTCTCCGAGCTGATAGTCCGTGCTGCTGCAAACGTCGTCGAACTGTTCGTGCAGATGGTTGTTGTCTTGCAAACGTCCCCATCTGTTGACTCAGGGCTCGAGACGTGGCTGCACGATCCGTTACAGCCACGCGGATAAGATGCCTGTCATCTCGACTGCTAGTGATACGAGGCCGTTGGGATCCAGCACGGTGTTCCGTATTACCCTCCAGAACCCACCGATTCCATATTCTGCTAGCAGTCGCGAGCAGTAACGATGAACCGCAATCGCGATAGGGTGCAATGCGACCTTTATCAAAGTCGGAAACGTGATGGTACGCATTTCTCCTCCTTACACGAGGCATCACAACAACGTTTCACCATGCAACGCCGGTCAACTGCTGTTTGTGTATGAGAAATCGGTTGGAAACTTTCCTCGTGTCAGCACGTTGTAGGTGTCGCCACCGGCGCCAACCTTGTGTGAATGCTCTGAAAAGCTAATCATTTGCATATCACAGCATCTTCTAAATTTCGCGGCTGTTGCACGTCTTCTTCGTGGTGTAGCAATTTTAATGACCAGTAGTGTATATCCTGATGTCTCACAACGTATGTTCTGTCAGATGTTCAGTAGTTGTTGTGCCTTCCACATCCTCCTCTCTTCGCAGATTCTGCGGAGAATATCTTCATTCCTTATTTTACTAGTCCATTTAATTTTCTGTACCATAACGATTCGGACACCCCGTTTCTCTTCTGTTCCGATTTTCCCCACAGTCCGTGTTTCACTACCAATACAATAATGCGCCCCAAACGTACATTCTCTGAAATTAGATGAAGGCCGATGTTTTTCATGCCAGCAGGCTTCTCTTTCCCAGGAATGCCTGTGCTTACCTGTTCCTTCATCTGCTCTTTGCTTCATCCAAGGCGGCAGAATTTCTTCCCTACTTCTACTCCGTGGTTCCCATTTTCGATGTTAAGTTTGTCGCTGAACTCCTTCCTGCTGTAGAATTACTGTTGTACAAACTGGTATAATCCTGATAGCTTCTTCACTGAAGGTCATATTACTCGTGTTTCACAAAATTTTGCAAACTTTTAGAATATACCCAAACATTTCTAAAAAGCACCGTTAATCTACGGCATATATCCTGGCTTTTTCTTTGTGTGTAAATCGACTGTTATACATCCTAATGCAGGGGCATCCAACCTTTTAGCTTATCTCCTGAGCAACTTTAGAGGCAGACGAGTTAGCGCTGAGGAAAAAAATACACAAACGTTTTTATTTTTATTTATTTATTTTTGTTCCCATCGTCTGATTAGATGCTCGCTATTTAGGCCGCAGTATATAGGGTGACCCACGAAGATATGCAAATACTTTAATATGTTATTCTACAAATAAAATTAAAGAAAAAAGGTCTTACAAACATAGGTCCGCAGAGGTTTAGTTACGGCTAATAACGGATTTTGCGTGAAATTCAGCAACTTCGCTAATATGAAGCCATCGCAAAACCTTATACGTGGTTAAAGTAAAGCACGATTTCTATTTATTTTGTCGTTAATGGTCTGGTGAATCTAATAAAACGTGTCCCAGCCGTGTATCTGCAGTAGTTTTCCAGAACACCCGGAGAAGCAAAGATTATTATACCAGTAAACTCCACTAAGAATGTACAAACGTTTATGCCATTGTTGGAAACCGCTAGTGAGTTGTTTGTCATTTCCTAACTGTGAAACGAGTTAGTTTTCGGTATTGTTCAGTGAAAGAACAGAATAAAAACAGTGCATTTAACTGAAACCACAAAGTAACCGTTGTAGAGAGTTGATTATTTATGAAATAGTGATGCCTTTCAAATTTAGGACAGAGGAATATGCCGATATAGTGTTTATTTACGGGACATGTGATGATAATGCTACGGGTTTAGTTAACGAATATCGCGTACGTTATCCAACTCGGAAGATTCCGAATGCACGAACCAAATTAATAACAACCCTGTCAAACCGAAACGAGCAACAAAATCTGTTCACACACGTCCACTTAAATACACTGAACTCGGTGGATACATTTTTGAACATTTGTTATGAATGTATGTGAAATTGTGTGTACACTGTACAACTTCTTTAACACTCAGCTTTGTTTTTTCCGGTTTAACATGAATTCACGTGTGCTAATAAAAGCAGATTATCTGACACATTTATACAGCTTGAGTGGACGCCATTACCATCATTTTTCCTAAATTAAATTCTCTACAACTTCTGTTGAAAACTTCATGCAATTGTCTGGAATTTAAAAAACCAATTGGGCCAAGTAATTAATAAATTAAAAATTTTACGAAATTACTTCTACATCTACATCCACAGCCACATCCATACTCCGCAAGCCACCTTACGGCGTGTGGCGGAGGGTACCTCGAGTACCGCTATCGGTTCTCCCTTCTATTCCAGTCTCGTATTGTTTGTGGAAAGAAAGATTGTCGGTATGCCTCTGTGTGGGCTCTAATCTCTCTGATTTTATCCTCACGGTCTCTTCGCGAGATATACGTAGGAGGGAGCAATATACTGCTTGACTCCTCGGTGAAGGTATGTTCTCGAAACTTTGACAAAACCCCGTATCGAGCTACTGAGCGTCTCTCCTGCAGAGTCTTCCACTGGAGTTTATCTATCATCTCCGTAACGCTTTCGCGATTACTAAATGATCCTGTAACGAAGCGCGCTGCTCTCCGTTGGATCTTCTCTATCGACCCCATCTGGTATGGATCCCACACCGCTGAACAGTATTCAAGTAGTGGGCGAACAAGCGTACTGTAACATACTTCCTTTGTTTTCGGATTGCATTTCCTTAGGATTCTTCCAATGAATCTGTCATCTGCTTTACCGACGATCAACTTTATATGATCATTCCATTGTAAATCACTCCTAATGCGTACTCCCAGATAATTTATGGAATTAACTGCTTCCAGTTGCTGACCTGCTATATTGCAGCCAAATGGTAAAGGATCTTTCTTTCTATGTATTCGCAGCACACTTGTCTACATTTAGATTCAATTGCCATTCCCTGCACCATGCGTCAATTCGTTGCAGATCCTCCTGCATTTCAGTACAATATTGCATCGTTACAACCTCTCGATATGCCACAGCATCATCCGCAAAAAGCCTCAGTGAACTTCCGATGTCATCCACAAGGTCATTCATGTATATTGTGAAGAGCAACGGTCCTACGACAGTCCCCTGCGGCACACCTGAAATCACTCTTACTTCGGAAGACTTCTCTCCATTGAGAATGACATGCTGCGTTCTGTTATCTAGGAACTCTTCAATCCAATCACGCAATTGCTGTGATAGTCCATATGCTCTTACTTTGTTCATTAAACGACTGTGGGTAAGTGTATCGAACGCCTTGCGGAAGTCGAGAAACACGGCACCTACCTGGGAACCCGTGTCTGTGGCCCTCTGAGTCTCGTGGACGAATAACGCGAGCTGGGTTTCACACGACCGTCTTTTTCGAAACCCATGCTGATTCCTACAGAGTAGATTTCTAGTCTCCACAGAAAAGTCATTATACTCGAACATGATACGCGTTCCAAAATTCTACAACTGATCGAAGTTAGAGATATAGTTCTGCACATCTGTTCGACGTCCCTTCTTGAAAACGAGAAGTGACCTGTGTGTGCGCTTTTCCAATCTTTTGGAACACTACGCTCTTCTAGAGACCTACGGTACACTGCTGCAAGAAGGGGGGCAAGTTTCTTCTTTGCGTCTCTGGATGTTCTGGAAAACTATTGCAGATACACGTCTGAGACATATATTATTAGATTCGCCAGACCACTAAAAACAAAATAAATGGAAATCGTGCTTTACTTTAATCTCGTACAGTTTTGCAATGGCTTCATATTAGCGAAGTTGCTGAATTTCAGGCAAAATCTTTTATTAGTCGTAAGTCCGTAACTGAAGATTTTCGGACCTACATTTATATGAACTTTTTTCTTTACTTTTACCTGTAGATGAACATCTTAAATTATTTGCATATCTTCGTGTATCACCGTGTATTTGTTTTGGGCCGCATGCGGTCTGTGGGGCGTGGATTGGACACCCCTGCGCTACTGTAATCCTGAGGAATGTATTCTTTTTTTAAAAAAGTTGTGTAACAAAGTAACGAAGTTTCGTATTCTGCTTTCAAGAAAGATGAATTGTTTTAGACCTTACAAAGCATTTTAGGTATCAGCCAAGTATGGAAATGTTCTGCGAATGGAACAAGGAAAGGAGTGTGAAATGACGGACCACAAGTGCCCTTTTGCCACTCTAACAACCCTACCGCAACAAAGGTCAAAATTTAATAATGATTGTGGTGTTGCTCACGCTGCTAAATACTGCATTTTCGGGCACAACAACAAAGTTATTTTGTGGCAAGTGTCATTAGAGCACAGTTAATAAAGTCATTTCATGTAATAATGAATAAAGTAGGCACTCATCTTTTCGTGTTTCCCACGCTGGTCTCGTTGTAAAATCATGGCTCGGATGCAAAGAGGCCTAGGTTTCATTATGCGATATTCAAAAGTTTTATAGATGTGTTTCACAAACCATACACGTTTGCAGCACAATGGTGACGTAAAAAAGTAATGAGCGCTCCCAATTTAAGTTACACTTCTTTTTTATTACTTTTCCTGCAATATCACGTAACACACACATCATTTCACAATACAAAACATACTTGAAAACATCTTCCTCACTGTTAAAATTCACAATTTATAAACTGACTACAATATGTGTCTTTCCAACATGACGTCCAACATTTGACTTTTTCAAGGTCCGACTCTCTAACTAACTTACTAATCGCTTAGGCGCCGAAAAAACAGAGTTACAAGTACGTCAAAGATCATAGTGACAAAAGAAAGAATAAACATAAGAATAATATCACTGCAAAATAAACATATCGATGTATCAAAAATGAAATCAAATCTGAATGTTGTCTCAGAAATATGTTAACCCTAGGACCTAAGGGGGGGGGGGGGGTTCGTTGAACCCACAATTTTTTTTGCCCAAGTAACTTTCATACTACTACATATTCCCTTTGAGTAATTGTTTGTTGGCTATTTTATGAAACGTTAGTGTCAATATATTTTATAGAAAATTCCTGCTTTGAAAGAAAAAATAAATAAACTTATTATGGGTCCAACAAATCCCCCCCTTAGGCTTCCATGCTACAGAAAATTTCCCTTAGTAGGGTTTTGTATTTCTCATCTGTAGAACAATGCAAGTTAGTTTCTTGTTGGTTGGTATTCTTGATATTCGACACAATCGGTTTACTTTCAGAGGAAGTGATTGTTGATGTCAGTCAGCTATTATTTATCTTGTAAACTTGCAGTGAGTTAGTGCAGTTCCCAACACGTAGGCCTCCGGTTAACTTTGGTGTCCTACACAGCAAAAACGAAACCAAGTAAAAACTTACTGATTTTGTCAACAGTGCACCACGATAAAGGCACTATTGGAGGAGAGAAGAATAAAACCGAGATAAATGCATATTATAATTCCACTAAAGGTGGAATTGATACCATTGATCAAATGGCGCGTATGTACACCTGCAAGAGGGGAACAAAGAGATGGCCTCTATCTGTATTTTACTCTCTCATCGACATTTGTGCTGTCAATGCAACCACCATATTCATCCAGCAACATCCAAGACGGAATGAAGAGAAACACAACAAACGGAAGCTTTATCTTCTGCAAGCTGGGATGGAACTAGTGAAATTTCAGGTAGAAGAAAGAAGTGCCAATGCAAGAGGGTTATCTAACCAAATTGTTCAATCAATGGGGACTATTCTACAAAAGAAAATCAAAGAAGTGACAACAGAAGCACGTCAGCCTCCTGCAGGGAAAGGTCGGCGCCATATTTGTGTAAGAAAAGCTAAAACAAAGAAGCAGAAGTACAACAATCTAAGTAAACCAAAACAGTATTGTGGACACTGTCATAAACATGTGTGTAACACACATTCACAAAAAATTGTGAAGTGTGTCTCTTGCCTTGAAGTTGAGGACTCAGAGTAGTCTATTGTACACTCCTGGAAATTGAAATAAGAACACCGTGAATTCATTGTCCCAGGAAGGGGAAACTTTATTGACACATTCCTTGGGTCAGATACATCACATGATCACACTGACAGAACCACAGGCACATAGACACAGGCAACAGAGCATGCACAATGTCGGCACTAGTACAGTGTATATCCACCTTTCGCAGCAATGCAGGCTGCTATTCTCCCATGGAGACGATCGTAGAGATGCTGGATGTAGTCCTGTGGAACGGCTTGCCATGCCATTTCCACCTGGCGCCTCAGTTGGACCAGCGTTCGTGCTGGACGTGCAGACCGCGTGAGACGACGCTTCATCCAGTCCCAAACATGCTCAATGGGGGACAGATCCGGAGATCTTGCTGGCCAGGGTAGTTGACTTACACCTTCTAGAGCACGTTGGGTGGCACGGGATACATGCGGACGTGCATTGTCCTGTTGGAACAGCAAGTTCCCTTGCCGGTCTAGGAATGGTAGAACGATGGGTTCGATGGCGGTTTGGATGTACCGTGCACTATTCAGTGTCCCCTCGACGATCACCAGTGGTGTACGGCCAGTGTAGGAGATCGCTCCCCACACCATGATGCCGGGTGTTGGCCCTGTGTGCCTCGGTCGTATGCAGTCCTGATTGTGGCGCTCACCTGCACGGCGCCAAACACGCATACGACCATCATTGGCACCGAGGCAGCAGCGACTCTCATCGCTGAAGACGACACGTCTCCATTCGTCCCTCCATTCACGCCTGTCGCGACACCACTGGAGGCGGGCTGCACGATGTTGGGGCGTGAGCGGAAGACGGCCTAACGGTGTGCGGGACCGGAGCCCAGCTTCATGGAGACGGTTGCGAATGGTCCTCGCTGATACCCCAGGAGCAACAGTGTCCCTAATTTGCTGGGAAGTGGCGGTGCGGTCCCCTACGGCACTGCGTAGGATCCTACGGTCTTGGCGTGCATCCGTGCGTCGCTGCGGTCCGGTCCCAGGTCGACGGGCACGTGCACCTTCCGCCGACCACTGGCGACAACATCGATGTACTGTGGAGACCTCACGCCCCACGTGTTGAGCAATTCGGCGGTACGTCCACCCGGCCTCCCGCATGCCCACTATACGCCCTCGCTCAAAGTCCGTCAACTGCACATACGGTTCACGTCCACGCTGTCGCGGCATGCTACCAGTGTTAAAGACTGCGATGGAGCTCCGTATGCCACGGCAAACTGGCTGACACTGACGGCGGCGGTGCACAAATGCTGCGCAGCTAGCGCCATTCGACGGCCAACACCGCGGTTCCTGGTGTGTCTGCTGTGCCGTGCGTGTGATCATTGCTTGTACAGCCCTCTCGCAGTGTCCGGAGCAAGTATGGTGGGTCTGACACACCGGTGTCAATGTGTTCTTTTTTCCATTTCCAGGAGTGTATATGAACACATCTGTATTTTGTATTGTAATATGTCAATTTTTTATTCACTCAATCCAATATTTATAGCAATTAACAACATTTATAAACCGATGCCTTAGTTAAAATAGATAAACCATTTTGATAGTTGTAATTTTTCGTCAGTAAACTTATTATTTAACACCTGTGGGCTCGCCAAACCCCCCCCCCCCCCTTAGGCATCCAAGTTAGAAAAAAAGGCTTGGGCGTCCTAGGGTTAACTACTTTACAGAGATACAGTAGAATATTGCTGGTATCGAGTGGTTCAGGTGAGGTGCCGTAATGGTTGCGTAATTCAAGTACCATTACACCACGCACCACAATTTAGCTTCCAGCGTACATATGAAAATGTAAAAGTAGCACCCTTTGTCAAGCACAGCACGTCGTCTTGCGGAATATACCTGTGTACGTAGGTACAGTTAGTTTCCACAAGTCCCCATAGGTATGTGAGAGTTAGGCTGTACTTCGTAACAGAAAGAATTGGTCGGGGATTCCACCCCTTCCCTGTGGACTCTCGGGACGTCTGTGCTCCAGGGAGGCGATTGGTCCCAGCGGTTCGCCGATGCAATGCTGGGTCACCAGGAAAGAAGCTGGGAGAGACGAAAGAGCACGCGACTCTGGCAGCTGTGTGGAGGAGAAGAACGGGGGGGGGGGGGGGGGGGGGGGGGGAACAGAATGCAGCGGCTGCCACTGCTGAATATCGAAACAGGCGCGCGAGCAATCGATAGTCTTCCGGTCTGTGCCGGGTAGCATTCATCTCACGCCAGGTGAGGAGAACACTACGTCATAATGACGCAACGCTACGTCATCGTGACGTAAATAACCTAAATCGACTAAATAAGTACGTATATCGATCTTTGCAGTGGTACCGATAACGTCAAAGCTAAATCTAAATACTTGTGTACAAACGAAGTGGAAGGAGTTGTGTTTATGCTTATCCCAGCAGAATGAATTGTTAAATGTAATCCCAACATTTTGCGATGTTGTTGTGTATTTCATGAACATAATTAAGGTCTGAGCGAAGGAGTCATAACGAAATAAAAAAAGGCTTGTCATTCTATTTAAATCCGATGAATCGTGTGGAGAGAAAAGTGAAGTAATTAAGTATTAAGCTGCAATCCAAAGAATGTGGGATGTTATTGTGTGTTTCGTGAACGTAAGGAATATCTGAATGAAGGAATCATAACCATAACGAAAGTTAAAAAAGTGTCGAGTCATGTTTTCAATCCGATTAATATTGAATAAATCGTGTGGATAAAAACGTGAAATAGGATGAAAAATTCGGAGTAGGTATTACAATCCATGGAGAAGAAATAAAAACTTTGAGGTTCGCCGATGACATTGTAATTCTGTCAGAGACAGCAAACGACTTGGAAGAGAAGTTGAATGGAATGGATAGTGTCTTGAAAGGAGGGTATAAGATGAACATCAACAAAAGCAAAACGAGGATAATGGAATGTAGTCGAATTAAATCGGGTGATGCTGAACGAATTAGATTAGGAAATGAGACAGTTTAAAGTAGTATAGGAATTTTGCTATTTGGGGAGCAAAATAACTGATGATGGTCGAAGTAGAGAGGGTATAAAATGCAGGCTGGCAATGGCAAGGAAAGCGTTTCTGAAGAAGAAAATTTTGTTAACATCGAGTATAGATTTAAGTGTTAGGAAGTCATTTCTGAAAGTATTTGTATGGAGTGTAGCTATGTAGGGAAGTGAAACATGGACGATAAATTGTTTGGACAAGAAGAGAATAGAAGCTTTTGAAATGTGGTGCTACGGAAGAATGCTGAAGATTAGATGGGTAGATCACATAAGTAATGAGGAAGTATTGAATAGGATTGGGGAGAAGAAAAGTTTGTGGCACAACTTGACTAGAAGAAGGGATCGGTTGGTAGGACATGTGTTGAGGGATCACCAATTTAGCATTGGAGGGCAGCGTGGAGGGTAAAAATCGTAGAGGGAGACCAAGAGATGAATACACTAAGCAGATTCAGAAGGATGTAGGTTGCAGTAGGCACTGGGAGATGAAGAAGCTTACACAGGATAGGGTAGCATGGAGAGCTGCATCAAACCAGTCTCAGGACTGAAGACCACAACAACAACAGGAAGAAATTAAAGTGTTTCGTATTTTTATAAAATCCAATGGATTGTAGATAATTCATGTGGGCAGAAACGTTAAACTGAGAAACTGAAGTGGCTCTGAAGATAATTCCGAATGTTGCTAGAAACATTAAACCATTTAGTTCCATTTAATTTTGTCTTCGTGTTGTAAATCAACTAAGAAAGATAGTGAAATCTTCCAGGCTATCTTCGTGGATCTGCTCGAAAGTTCTCTCATCTCCGTCACAGCCCATGTTCGGAACAACGTACACGCAAGCAATACCGGACAATAGGACAATGAAAGCACATAAACAAATAACAATGCAGATTCAAGACGCACACAACAGTCGTTAGGATAACTCGTGAAACTCATGTTGACGCGTGCCTACGTCACTTTGACGTAGGGCTCTCCTCACCTAGCGTGAGATGAATGCTACCGGTCAGTCCCCCATCTATTCAACGCATCTCTTCCATCCGATGTCGTGTGAGCCATAGTCCACATGTGCTGCTCTCAATTATACGCCACTACCCAACGAGCTTTTACCTAATTACGCGCTCTCAGATTATCTGAATCTACTAGAGGCGTTCCATAAGTAATGCAACAGGTATTTTTCTCGGCCATTTGGGATGAAAAAATTGTGGCATTTCTTGTGCGACTTTGCACAGCCCCCTACAGTTTCATGAAGTTCTGATAGGTGTCGGGACTATACGTACACTATGCAATCAGAAATATTCGGACACCGCCCCCCCCCCCCCCCACCCAAAAGAAAACCTACGTTTCTCATATTGGGTGCACTGTGCTGCCACCTACTGCCAGGTACTCCGTATCAGCAACCTCAGTAGTCATCAGACATCGTGAGAGAGCAGAATGGGGCGTTTGTGGCCGTGCGGTTCTAGGCGCTTCAGTCGGGAACCGCGTGACCGCTACGGTCGCAGGTTCGAATCCTGCCTCGGGCATGGATGTGTGTGATGTCCTTAGTTCAGTTAGGTTTAAGTAGTTCTAAGTTCTAGGGGACTGATGACCTCAGAAGTTAAGTCCTATAGTGCTCAGAGCCATTTGAACCAATGGGGCGTTCCGTGGAACTCACGGACTTGGAACGTGGTCAGGTGATTGGGTGTCACTTGTGTCGTACGTCTGTACGCGAGATTTCCACACTGCTAAACATCCCCAGGTCCACTGTTTCCGGTGTGATAGTGAAGTGGAAACTTGAAGGGACACGTACAGCACAAAATCGTACAGGCCGACCTCGTCTGTTGACTGACGGACAGCGCTGACAGTTGAAGAGGGTCGTAATGCGTAATAGGCAGACATCTGTCCAGACGGTCTCACAGGAATTCCAAACTGCATCAGGATCCACTGCAAGTACTATGACAGGCGCGAGGTGAGAAAACTTGGATTTCACGGTCGAGCGGCTGCTTATAAGCTACATTTCACTGCCGGTAATTGCCAAACGACTCTTCGCTCGGTGTAAGGAGCGTAAACATTGGACGATTGAACAGTGGAAAAAACGTTGTGTGGAGTGACGAATCATGGTACACAATGTGGCGATCCGATGGCAGGGTGTGGGTGTGGCGAAAGCCTGGTGAACGTGATCTGCCAGCGTGTGTAGTGCCAACAGTAAAATTCGGAGGCGGTGGTGTTATGGTGCGGTCGTGTTTTTCATGGAGGGGGCTTGCACCCCTTGTTGTTTTGCGTGGCACTATCACAGGACAGGCCTACATTGATGTTTTAAGCACCTTCTCGCTTCACCCTGTTGAAGAGCAATTCGGGGATGGCGATTGCATCTTTCAAATTCAGCTACTACAATTTCTTTGTGAAGGTGGCAGACAATAGAGTGTGGGGTTCTGTAATTTCGTTCTTGGCAAGATGGAGGGTGACAGTTTTCTTCCACGGTTAGTGTTTAGTGACGAAGCAACATTTCATTTAAATGCAAAGGTGAACCGTCATACTGTAAGAACATGGGATACAGAACTACCACCTGATGTTGTACAACAACATGAGAGGTGCTCTCCAAAATTTTGCGTGTTTTGTGCAGTTTCGCGGGAAAAGGTGTGCGGTGCGGTTTTCTTTGCCGGAACTCTGTTACAGGAAGCATATATGTCGATTTACAGTGAAGAGCCGAAGAAACTGTTACACCTGCCTAATATTCTGTAGGGCCCCCACGAGCACCCAGAAGCGCCGCAACACGACGTGGCATGGACTCGACTAATGTCTGAAGCAGTACTGACGGGAAGTGACACACTAAATCCTGCAGGGCTCTCCATAAATGCCTGAGAGTACGAGGAGGTGCAGACATCTTCTGAACAGCACAGTGCAGGGCATCCCAGATAACGCTCAATGATGTTCGTGCACAGTGGACACGAATGGATGCAGGTGATGCTTACGTACGTGTCACCTGTCAGAGTCGTATCTAGACGTATCGGGGCTCCCATGTCACTCCAACTGCACACGCCCCCACACCATTACATAGCCTTCACCGGCTTGAGCAGTCCCCTGCTGACATGCAGGGTCCCTAAATTCATGACGTTGTCTCCAAACCCGTACACGTCCATCCGCTCGATTCAATTTTAAACGAGACTCGTCCGACCAGGCAGCATGTTTCACTCCAGCGTCGAGGTTGACGGGCCCAGGTGAGTCGTAAAGCTTCGGCTCCGAAAGCCCACATCGCTGATGTTTCGTTGAACGGTTCGCGCGCCGACATTTGTTGATGGGCCACCATCGAAATCTGCAGCAATTCGTGGTATGGTTGGACTTCCGTCACGTTGAACGATTCTCTTCAGTCGTCATCGGTCCCGTTCTTGAAGGATCTTTTTCCGGCCGCAGCGATGTCGTAGATTTGATACTTTTATCGGATTCCTGATATTCACGGTACACTATAGTTCAGTTCTTTTATCTTGGCGGTTCGCGCATGCCCGCCCAGACGCGAGAGATTGCTGCGTTGCCAGTTGTACGCGCCAAGAGAAGCAGCGCCGTAGTATAGCATAGTTCGCAAGCTTACGTTTAGGGGGGGGGGGGGGAGTGCGCAGTTTATGAAGTAAAGCCACCACGGCCGCATTAACCCTTTCGCTGCTACAGAGACGTGCTCCCCGCATTTTGTCATCACTGCACTGCTCGCCTGTGCAGACACACGGTGTTCCGACTGCTTTGACACACTTGTCATTCGATTCCACAAAAACTATTTGGCCCATTTGATTTATACACATCTTCTTGACTGATTACTTCCCCCCATAAATGACTTAATTTTGTTTCGATGTTCAACGCTGTTATTGTGCAGCATTAGATGCAGTAAACCATTGCACGAAATTTTGAAGAGTTTGCAGAGGTAAAAGTCCATAGCGTATACTTTGCGTATGGTCGATTTTAGTTGCCACTAGAAATTTCAAAAAAATTACATTCAAACGAATAAAATTCATGTAGTAAGACACTTCGATATTGTTTTTAAATAAAGAAAATATTAAGCACCGAAAAGGGTTTGAACTCAGAACCTTTCGCTTAGCAGCCATACACTTTAACCGTTACGCTAACGCAGCTCGTCATTCGCCGTATCTCCCGGAGGACTTTAAACTATCACGCAAAATACCGACAAACACTGTTGGTATGACTATAAATTACTCACGTTTCGTCGAAGTACAATAGGAAATAAACTATTACAGCTGTTCTTTATTGCAAAAAAACGGTTTGTGGGACTGATACAAACACCTTTCCTTGCTATCTCCTGAATTAGGAGGCTTATTGCTTGTTTGGTTTAATTAATTAACAGAATATGAAGCAATTGGTATAAAGAATGCTTTTTCCAAACTTTCTACAAAAGAAAGTCTGCTATCGAGACATTGCTTTTGTTCAATTACTTTATTTATGACTGAACGTTGTAACCTCCCCACAAAATTTATGTAAATAATATGAATATGAGTCTAATTTAGTGTAACCCCAGAACAAAATTTCTTTCCCATTTAACCTCCGCACAGAATTCATTCACATTTAGCGTAACCTCAAAACAGGAAAATTCCTAAAGCTCTCAACAGTAAAAATTATAATTATGTCGTTCACATTCATGTGTAACGTCCCAACAAAAAAAATAAATTCAGTAACCTGGTAATAATACAATGTAACTAACCTCTCAATTAAATTGTCGCTCACTTGTAACTTTTCAATAGTTGACTGTGAATTTAACCTGGTAAATTTTGGACGTCAGAAGTGCTGCGCTATGGCCCTGAAAGATCATTCTGAATAAAAAAGAGAAAAATTGTTACCTCAATGAAGTCGCCGGATAACGCATATATATCTGCTCTTAACATAACGTTTTCTGGCACGGCCCTATGCAATGCTGCCCGATAGATTTGTCATTTATGAAAGGGAAACAACTGATTTTTCTTTTGCAACAATCGGGATGATCATGCATGGGAGAAATTAGTAAATTCTTTAAATTGAAATGAATGGTTGTTAAAAGTTACTCTTTATGAGAAAGATTATTATAACTAGATTTTAAAAACATTTACATGGGACTTGAAATTACTACATATGCGCAAGGCTGCTTTTTTACCTTATACAATAATACTCGGGCTCCGGCATCGCTGCACCGCGACCGGCCCAGCCAACTCGATACACCATACCAGAGCAGACTGCAGACTAGCAACAACTTACTGCTACAGCTACACAGTTCCTACTGCAGTCAACACTGCTCTCTGGTCAGAGATTCTCTTATACCTTGCATATCGCAGGCAGCGCATGAGCAATACATCGAAATTACATCTGCTCGGACCTCTTACAACGTTTCTAAAACTGAAGACACTCGTCCATGCTCTGCACTGCAGTCGAGCTCTGGCAACGTCGTTCTCTGTTCATTGGCTGACCGTGTTTCGTGACGTCAGATGCGCAGAACGAACCTAAACTCGGCCGGCCGCCGTCGTAAATGACGCGCACTCTAGTGAAATGCTCGTACTGGAAAGTCCCCACTTCATCGCTACCTCGGGGATGCTGTGCCCCACCGCTCGCGCGCCGACTGTAACACCACGTTCAAACTCAGTTAAATCTTGATAACCTGCCATTGTAGCAGCAGTAGCCGATCTATCAACTGCGCCAGACACTTGTTGTCTTATACAGGCATTGCCGACCGCAGCGGCGTATACTGCCTGTTTACATCTATTTGTACTAGAATACGCTTGCCTATACCAGTTTCTTTGACGCTTCAGCGTACCAACAGCCCCCGTATGCAGACGTAGACGTTAGATAGATCTGTTGTGGGAGACTTTGTCCCTCGAGCAGTTTCCTCTCTTGCCGGCAGATGGAGCCGTGACGTCACAACAGCCGCAGCCGCACCCCCGCTACATTGTGGAGACCATAACGATGACGACGGTGACGGAGCGCCGCATCGTGCGGGAGGCCGCCGCCTCCGGCTCCGCCCCCGCCACCGCCGCCGACGCCGCCCCCGCACAACCTCCGGGCATCCTGAAGGGCAGCAAGATCAGGTGAGCTATTACCTTACACGTGTGGTTCTCACTTTCCAAGTTCATCAGGAACCCAATTTCAGATATTGGACTGAGTCGTCCTGGTAGATTAAAACTGTGTGCCGGACAGAGACTCGGGACCTTTGCCCCTCGCGGGAGAGCTTCTGTGAAGTTTCGAAGGTAGGTGACGCTATTCGTCCACGAGACTCAGAGGGCCATAGACACGGGTTCCCAGGTAGATGCCGTGTTTCTTGACTTCCGCAAGGCGTTCGATACAGTTCCCCACAACAAAGTAAGAGCATATGGACTATCAGACCAATTGTGTGATTGGATTGAAGAGTTCCGAGATAACAGAACGCAGCGTGTCATTCTCAATGGAGACAAGTCTTCCGAAGTAAGAGTGATTTCAGGTGTGCTGCAGGGGAGTGTCGTAGGACCGTTGCTATTCACAAAATACATAAATGACCTTGTGGATGACATCGGAAGTTCACTGAGGCTTTTTGCGGATGATGCTGTGGCATATCGAGAGGTTGTAACGATGCAATATTGTACTGAAACGCAGGAGGATCTGCAGCGAATTGACGCACGGTGCAGGGAATGGCAATTGAATCTCAATGTAGACAAGTGTAATGCGCTGCGAATACATAGACAGAAAAATCGTTTATCATTTAGCTACAATATAGCAGGTTAGCATCCGGAAGCAGTTAATTCCATAAATTATCTGGGAGTAGGCATTAGGAGTGATTTAAAATGGAATGATCATATAAAGTTGATCGTCGGTAAAGCACATGCCAGACTGAGATTCATTGGAAGAATCCTAAGGTAAAGGAATTCGAAAACAAAGGAAGTAGGTTACAGTGCGCTTGTTCGCCCACTGCTCGAATACTGCTCACCAGTGTGGGATCCGTACCAGATAGCGTTCACAGAAGAGATGGAGAAGATCCAACGGAGAGCAGCGCGCTTCGTTACAGGATCATTTAGTAATCGCGAAAGCGTTACGGAGATGATAGATAAACTCCAGTGGAAGACTTTGCAGGAGAGACGTTCAGCAGCTCGGTACGGGGTTTTGTCGAAGTTTCGAGAACATACCTTCACCGAGGAGTCAAGCAGTATATTGCTCCCTCCTACGTATATCTCGCGAAGAGACCGTGAGGATAAAATCAGACAGATTAGAGCCCACACAGAGGCATACCGACAATCCTTCTTTTGACGAACAATACGAGACTGGAATAGAAGGGAGAACCGATAGAGGTACTCAAAGTACCCTCCGCCACCCACCGTCATGTGGCTTGCGGAGTATGGATGTAGATGTAGACGTGAAGCTGTGAGGACGGGGCGTGAGTCGTGCTTGAGTAGCTCAGATGGTAGAGCACTTGCCCGCGAAAGGCGAAGGTCCCGAGTTGGAGTCTCGGTCCGGCACACAGTTTTAATCCGCCCAGGATCTTTCATATCAGCGCACACTCCGCTGCAGAGTGAAAATCTCATTCTTGTGCACTGAGAATTAACGACAGTGGCAGTGGCGTCACATACGTATTTGTTCTTAAGAAAGTCGTTGAAATGATTTATGAAATGTTGGAGGATGGTTTGATAAGTCTGGTAACTTTCCGTGACAGAATGGTGCACCATCTTGGTTGGTAAGACTGATTATTCCAAGGATCATGTAAAGAATTTCAACAACGTGCAGTTGTTCAGTTGACTGTTGACAGAGTCGTCTGGATTGGTCTACGTGCGCCGGCCGCGGTGGTCTAGCGGTTCTAGGCGCTCAGTCCGGAACCGCGCGACTGCTACGGTCGCAGGTTCGAATCCTGCCTCGGGCATGGATGTGTGTGATGTCCTTAGGTTAGTTAGGTTTAAGTAGTTCTAAGTTCTAGGGGACTGATGATGACCACAGATGTTAAGTCCCATAGTGCTCAGAGCCATTTTGAACCATTGCTCTGCGTGCGGACTGCGATTGGAAATGGAGAAAACAGAGTTTCGTGCTGTTATTAAGCATTTCTATTCGGAGGGTTGGACTGCCGCACAAATCGTGATTTGAATGTTCAGGCGGACTGTGCACTATCACTAATTATCGTTTATTTTTGGATTAATGAATGTAAGCGCATTCCGTCCATCCAAATGAGGTCACCACAAAGGAAACCATTGACAAAGTGCACGCTACGGTAATGAAAGACAGCCGTATACAAATTCATGAGATTGCCGAGACTGTCAGCATGTCCTGTGAGCGACTAGGCAATACCGTGCGCAGGGGGCTGGTTGTGAGGGAGGTATGTGTTGAGGCGGATGCTGCGGTTGCTCAGTCGACCAGGAGCGAATCCGGCCCAACATTTCAACACTATGTCTAGCGGTGTTTAATCGCAATCCGCAATACTTTTGCGCCGCTTTGTTACTGTGGATGGGATCTGGGTCCATTATCACGCGCCAGAATCAGAACAGCGGGAAAAAAATGGAGAAAGGCTGGTGACAGGACACCGAACAGACGGCAAAGAGCATTTTGTCAGCTGGTGAGGTGATGGCCACTGCTTTTTGGACTTCCTAAGGAATAATAGTGACCCTACCACTTATATTAGAAGATAAATTAAGGAAAGAGAAACCTGCATTTCTAGCATTTGTAGACTTAGAGGAGGTTTCTGACAATATTGACCTCTTTCAAATTCTAAAGGTGGCAGAGGTCAAATACAGGGGTCGAAGGGCTATTTACAATTTATACAGAAACCAGATGGCTGTTAAAGTCGAGGGCACGAAACGGAAGCAGTGGTTGAAAAGGGAGTGAGACAGGGTTGCAGCCTATCCCGATGTTATTCAATCTGTATATTCAGCAAGCAGTAAAGGAAACAAAAGAAAAATTTGGAGTAGAAATTAAAATCCATGCAGAAGAAATGAGGATGCAGAAGGCAATGGAAACCACTGCATTAAGAGACACGTAACGTGTATACACAGGACATGTGGCCTGTAGTTGAAGAAGTGTCATGATGATCTCTCCATTGTCAAAAGATTCCGGAATAGTCCCCCATTCGGATCTCCGGGAGGGGACTGCCAAGGGGGAGGTTACCATGAGAAAAAGATTGAATAATCAACGAAGGGATAACGTTCTACGAGTCGGGGCGTGGAATGTCAGAAGCTTGAACGTGGTAGGGAAACTAGAAAATCTGAAAAGGGAAATGCAAAGGCTCAATCTAGATATAGTCGGGGTCAGTGAAGCGAAGTGGAAGGAAGACAAGGATTTCTGGTCAGATGAGTATCGGGTAATATCAACAGCAGCAGAAAATGGTATAACAGGTGTAGGATTCGTTATGAATAGGAAGGTAGGACAGAGGGTGTGTTACTGTGAACAGTTCAGTGACCGGGTTGTTCTAATCAGAATCGACAGCAGACCAACACCGACAACGATAGTTCAGATATACATGCCGACGTCGCAAGCTGAAGATGAACAGATAGAGAAAGTGTATGAGGATATTGAAAGGGTAATGCAGTATGTAAAGGCGGACGAAAATCTAATAGTCATGGGCGAATGGAATGCAGTTGAAGGGGAAGGAGTAGAAGAAAATGTTACAGGAGAATATGGGCTTGGGACAAGGAATGAAAGAGGAGAAAGACTAATTGAGTTCTGTAACAAGTTTCAGCTAGTAATAGCGAATAACCTGTTCAAGAATCACAAGAGGAGGAGGTATACTTGGAAAAGGCTGCGAGATACGGGAAGATTTCAATTAGATTACATCATGGTCAGACAGAGATTCCGAAATCAGATACTGGATTGTAAGGCGTACCCAGGAGCAGATATAGACTCAGATCACAATATAGTAGTGATGAAGAGTAGGCTGAAGTTCAAGACATTAGTCAGGAAGAATCAATACGCAAAGAAGTGGGATACGGAAGTACTAAGGAATGACGAGATACGTTTGAAGTTCTCTAACGCTATAGATACGGCAATAAGGAATAGCGCAGTAGGCAGTACAGTTGAAGAGGAATGGACACCTCTAAAAAGGGCCATCACAGAAGTTGGGAAGGAAAACATAGGTACAAAGAAGGTAGCTGCGAAGAAACCATGGGTAACAGAAGAAATACTTCAGGTGGTTGATCAAAGGAGGAAGTACAAACATGTTCCGGGAAAATCAGGAATACAGAAATACAAGTCGCTGAGGAATAAAATAAATAGGAAGTGCAGGGAGGCTAAGACGAAATGGCCGCAGGAAAAATGTGAAGACATCGAAAAAGATATGATTGTTTGGAAGGACAGACTCAGCATACAGGAAAGTCAAAACAACCTTTGGTGACATTAAAAGCAACGGTGGTAACATTAAGAGTGCAACGGGAATTCCACTGTTAAATGCAGAGGAGAGAGCAGATAGGTGGAAAGAATACACTGAAAGCCTCTATGAGGGTGAAGATTTGTCTGATGTGATAGAAGAAGAAACAGGAGTCGATTTAGAAGAGATAGGGGATCCAGTATTAGAATCGGAATTTAAAAGAGCTTTGGAGGACTTACGGTCAAATAAGACAGAAGGGATAGATAACATTCCATCATAATTTCTAAAATCATTGGGGGAAGTGGCAACAAAACGACTATTCACGTTGGTGTGTAGAATATATGAGTCTGGCGACATACCATCTGACTTTCGGAAAAGCATCATCCACACAATTCCGAAGACGGCAAGAGCTGACAAGTGCGAGAATTATCGTACAATCAGCTCAACAGCTCGTACATCGAAGCTGCTTACAAGAATAATATACAGAAGAAAGGAGAAGAAAATTGAGAATGCGCTAGGTGAAGATCAGTTTGGCTTTAGGAAAAGTAAAGAGACGAGAGAGGCAATTCTGACGTTACGGCTAATAATTGAAGCAAGGCTAAAGAAAAATCAAGACACTTTCATAGCATTTGTCGGCCAGGAAAAAGCGTTCGACAATATAAAATGGTGCAAGCTGTTCGAGATTCTGAAAAAAGTAGGGGTAAGCTATAAGGAGAGACGGGTCATATACAATATGTACAACAACCAAGAGGGAATAATAAGAGTGGACGATCAAGAACGAAGAGCTCGTATTAAGAAGGGGTGTAAGACAAGGCTGTAGCCTTTCGCCCCTACTCTTCAATCTGTACATCGAGGAAGCAATGATGGAAATAAAAGAAAGGTTCAGGAGTGGAATTAAAATACAAGGTGATACGATTCGCTGATGACATTGCTATCCTGAGTGAAAGTGAAGAAGAATTAAATGATCTGCTGAACGGAATGAACAGTCTAATGAGTACACAGTATGGTTTGAGAGTAAATCGGAGAAAGACGAAGGTAATGAGAAGTAGTAGAAATGAGAACAGCGAGAAACATCTGGATTGATGGTCACGAAGTCAATGAAGTTAAGGAATTCTGCTACCTAGGCAGTAAAATAACCATTGACGGACGGAGCAAGGAGGACATCAAAAGCAGACTCGCTATGGCAAAAAGGCATTTCTGGCCAAGAGAAGTCTACTAATATCAAATACCGGCCTTAATTTGAGGAAGAAATTTCTGAGGATGTACGTCTGGAGTACAGCATTGTATGGTAGCGAAACATGGACTGTGGGAAAACCGGAAGAGAAGAGAATCGAAGCATTTGAGATGTGCTATAGACGAATGTTGAAAATTAGGTGGACTGATAAGGTAAGGAATTAGGAGGTTCTACGCAGAATCGGAGAGGAAAGGAATATGTGGAAAACACTGATAAGGAGAAGGGACAGGATGATAGGAAATCTGCTAAGACATGAGGAAATGACTTCCACGGTACTAGAGGGAGCTGTAGAGGGTAAAAACTGTAGAGGAAGATAGAGATTGGAATACGTCAAGCAAATAGTTGAGGACGTAGGTTGCAAGTGCTACTCTGAGATGAAGAGGTTAGCACAGGAAAGGAATTCGTGGCGGGCCGCATCAAACCAGTCAGTAGACCGATGACCTAAAAAAAAAAAAAAAAAAAAAAAAAGCGCAACTTCATCAGAAGGGGAACAAGGCTGCGTCCCTCCCTTACACTCTACTTAATCCGCGGTCTTTCCCTCATCGTGTCTCATTCTTATTTCTCCCTCTCGATTCTTGTCTGTATTGTAAACCACTCAGCTTTCACCACTAGCATGTAACTATTTCTCTTAAAATTTTGACCATGTTGAACCAGTATACATTTTCTACTTCTCCAGATCCCAGTTAACAGGACCGGTTAGCAAACTTCACCTGTAAAGTACACACCATATGAAACTTCCTGGCAGATTAAAACTGTGTGCCAGGCCGAGACTCGAACTCGGGAGCTTTGCCTTTCGTGGACAAGTGCTCTACCAACTGAGCTACCCAAGCACGACTCACGCCCCGTCCTCACAGCTTTACTTCCGCCAGTAACTCGTCTCCTATCTTCCAAACTTAGCAGAAGCTCTCCTGCGAACCTTGCAGAACTAGGACTCCTGAAAGAAAGGATATTGCGGAGACATGGCTCAGCCACAGCCTGGGGGATGTTTCCAGAATGAGATTTTCACTCTGCAGCGGAGTGTGCGCTGATATGAAACTTTTTGGAAGGTAGGAGAAGTAAAGCTGTGAGGAGCGGTCGTGAGTCGTGCTTGGGTAGCTCAGTTGGTAGAGCACTTGCCCGCGAAAGGCAAAGGTCCCGAGTTCGAGTCTCGGCCTGGCACACAGTTTTAATCTGCCAGGAAGTTTCATATCAGTGCACACTCCACTGCAGAGTGAAAATCTCATTCTGGACAGACACCATATGTCTGGTGTGTACTTTAATTATATGACATTTCAGTGTAACAGCTGCAGCTTATATATAATAGCAGTGCCAATTACTGGGTTTTTCCACCATATAAGGCCTTCGCGGATGCTCCAGCAGAATATACTTGATTCTGGCTGTTGGCCTCAAGCGTTGCATTGTTTCCAGGTGCGAGGGCTGCGATGCGGCCATGGCGGCAGGGGGCCAGGGTTCGATGCTGGAAGGACCCGCAGGAGAAAATGGCGACAGCAGGTGAGTGACAGATTATCGGTTCTGGATCGAAAATGTCTCCTCAGCTGAGGGATTTTGTCTTCCCTGTTTCTTGCTTCCTCTCTCCTTGAACTGTCTTTCTTTCCTTCTTTAAATTCTGATCCCTGTCACACCAACTTTCCTATTTCGTATTTGTTTCTCCAATTCCTTCTATCGCTCGCTCGCTCTGTTTTACGTTCTTTCTGTCTCTTCTTCTCATTCTTATCCACTCCGCCTCTTCAGTCACTACCCACCCACCCAGACTCTCTCTCTCTCTCTCTCTCTCTCTCTCTCTCTCCACCCTTGCTCTCTCTCTCTCTCTCTCTCTCTCTCTCTCTCTCTCTCTCTCTCTCTCTCTCTCTCTCTCTCCACCCTTCTTCTTATTTCTCCTCTATGCTATCAGTCTCTAAGTTAAAGGTTCAAACTATAGTTACACAGACGCTTTCGGCAGCAGTTAAGATTCACTGTGACAAGTGGTGACTGTCCAGTTTCGCCCATAATGGCAATTTGTAGTAGAGCTTTCGTTGTTATGAGTATATAGATCATTAATAATTCTGGACTTCTGTACATGACCTGTCTCCGAATTTCTTAGATTTGTCCAGTTTTCAAGGAGTCGATGCACAATAATTTTTGTAGAGTAGGGCTAAAGGTATGTTAATTTTAAATTAACAACAACCTCAGTTGCAGTGTATATCTAGATTTAGATAGGTTTCAGTTGGGATAACCCAACCTTCTTCAGAATTAAAGGAACTAAGATTTTTCCATAGTGGACAACGTCAAAAACTAAAAAGCTCGGCCAAGGCTGTTTCCCAGATAAGTTATTACAAAAAAAAAAAATGGCTCTGAGCACTATGGGACTTAACATGTATGGTCATCAGTCCCCTAGAACTTAGAACTACTTAAACCTAACTAACCTAAGGACATGACACACATCCATGCCCGAGGCAGGATTCGAAACTGCGACCGTAGCGGTCACGCGGTTCCAGACTGAAGCGCCTAGAACCGCACGGCCACGCCGGCCGGCTTAAGTTATTGCAATATGACGAAGTGTTACTATATTATAGTTTTTAGTTTTTGACGTTGTCCATTATGGAGAAATCGTAGTTCGTTTTATTCTCATGAAGGCTGGGCTATCCCAAATGAAACCTAGGTAAATCTAGGTAAACACTGGAGCTGAGGCTGTTGTTAATTTAGTATTAATATCTATACAGTTGCTGACAGGGCCGCGACATGTTGAAAATACTAAACGTATGTCCCCCAACTTGGACGCCAGGTTGCGTACAGTTATGGTTTTTCAATGTATACATAAATCAAACTATCTGGAGAAATTAAAGATGTAGAGAACTCTACTGACGCAGACATATTCTTGAGTGTACAAGTACCACTTGAAAGTGACAGGAATTGGCCAGTCCTGATGCGTACGTAAATTTTAATTTCGGACGTAACTTTACATGTGCAGTGCGACTATTTATGGTTTTGAACCTTTAACAAATTCATAGCGAATGTAGAACTAGCTTTTAACTTTGTCTACTGCCTCTTTTGTAATGTCTTTTTCTTGCTCTTTTGGTGTGTTTTGTCTACCTTTGTTGTATCCAGTATTTCTCTCTCTCTCTCTCTCTCTCTCTGTGTGTGTGTGTGTGTCTCTGAGTGTACGCTACCTGCTTGGATCTTCCTCCGTCTGTTGACTTCTTCGTTCATGTGTACTCCCCTCTTACCAGCTACTTCCATTTGCTCGTTTCACATCTATTCTCTTGGTGACTTCGCACTCACCATTGGCTATCTGCTTGTGGTCTTTGCCTTCTATGACTGAATTAACTAGCGAGTCAATGGCATTGGCGTGTTCACCTGTGTCGGGTACAGTGCACACGTGTCTCGTCCAGTTAAGTTTGTGCCCTGTCTACAGCACATTTCCAGAGGCCTGTTGGGTCAAAATCATATAGTCGGCAGAGAACCCTTTGATGGGGTACATGCTTTCAGACGAGAAACTAATAACGTCCATTGCCAAAATTTAACGACGATCTGATGTAAAAGAACAGGTAGAAAGATCGTCGACACTGTATAAGTTCGTCGGTTACAGAACAAGAAACAGAAACGATATTAATATCCAGTGTGCTCCAAGGAAGCGTAGTAGAACATTTTATGATTTCAATATACACTACTGGCCATTAACATTGCTACACCACGAAGATAACGTGCTAAAGACGCGAAATTTATCCGACAGGAAGAAGATGCTGTGATATGTAAATGATCAGGTTTTCAGAGCATTCACACAAGGTTGGAGCCGGTGGCGACACCTACAACGTGCTGGCACGAGGAAAGTTTCCAACCGATTTCTCATACACAAACAACAGTTGACCGGCGTTGCCTGGTGAAACGTTGTTGTGATGCCTCGTGTAAGGAGCAGATATACGTACCATCACGTTTCCGACTTTGATAAAGGTCGGATTGTAGCCTATCGCGATTGCGGTTTATCGTATCGCGACATTGCTGCTCGCGTTGGTCGAGATCCGATGACTATTAGCGGAATATGGAATCGCTGGGTTCAGGAGGGTAATACGGAACGCCGTACTGGATCCCAACGGCCTCGTATCACTAGCAGTCGGGATGACAGGCATCTTATCCGCACGGCTGTAACGGATCGTGCAGCCACGTCTCGATCCCTGAGTCAACAGATGGGGACGTTTGCAAGACAACCGTCTGCACCGTTCGACGACGTTTGCAGCAGCATGGACTATCAGCTCGGAGACCGTGGCTGCGGTTACCCTTGACGCTGCATCACAGACAGGAGCGCCTGCGATGGTGTACTCGACGACGAACCTGGGTGCACGAATGGCAAAACGTAATTTTTTCGGATGAATCCAGGTTCTGTTTACAGCATCACGATGGTCGCATCCATGTTTGGCGACATCGCGGTGAACGCACATTGGAAGCGTGTATTCGTCATCGCCGTACTGGCGTATCACCCGGCGTGATGGTATGGGGTGCCATTGGTTACACGTCTCGGTCACCTCTTGTTCGCGCTGACGGCACTTTGAACAGTGGACGTTACGTTTCAGATGTGTTACGACCCGTGGCTCTACCCTTCATTCGATCCCTGCGAAACCCTACATTTTAGCAGGATAATGCACGACCGCATGTTGCAGGTCCTGTACGGGCCTTTCTGGATACAGAAAATGTTCGACTGCTGCCCTGGCCAGCACATTCTCCAGATCTCTCACCAACTGAAAACGTCAGGTCAATGGTGGCCGAGCAACTGGCTCGTCACCACTATTCTTGATGAACTGTGGTATCGTGTTGAAGCTGCATGGGCAGCTGTACCTGTACACGCCATCCAAGCTCTGTTTGACTCAATTCCCAGGCGTATCGAGGCCGTTATTACGGCCGGGGGTGGAGGTTCTGCGTACTCATTTCTCAGGATCTATGCACCCAAATTGCGTGAAAATGTAATCACATGTCAGTTCTAGTATAATATATTTGTCCATTCTTTCAAATTCTGATGGTGGCAGGGCTAAAATACAGGGAGCGAAAGGCTATTTACAATTTGTACAGAAACCAGATGGCACTTATAAGAGTCGAGGGGCACGAAAGGGAAGCAGTGGTTGGGAAGGGAGTGAGACAGGGTTGTAGCCTCTCCCCGATGTTATTCAATCTGTATATTGAGCAAGCAGTGAAGGAAACAAAACAAAAATTCGGAGTAGGTATTAAAATCCAGGAGGAAGAAATAAAAACTTTGAGGTTCAGCGATGACATTGTAATTCTGTCGGAGACAGCAAAGGACTTGGAAGAGCAGTTGAACGGAATGGACAGTGTCTTGAAAGGAGGGTATAAGATGAACATCAACAAAAGCAATACGAGGATAATGGAATGTAGTGTAATTAAGTTGGGTGATGGTGAAGGAATTAGATTAGGGAACGAGACACTCAAAGTTGTAAAGGAGTTTTGCTATTTGGGGAGCAAAATAACTGATGATGGTCGAAGTAGAGAGGATATAAAATGTAGACTGGCAATGGCAAGGAAAGCATTTCTGAAGAAGAGAAATTTGTTAACATCGAGTATAGATTTGTCAGGAAGTCGTTTCTGAAAGAATTTGTATGGAGTGTAGCCATGTATGGAAGTGAAACGTGGGCGATAAACATTGTAGACAGGAGGAGAATATAAACTTTCGAAATGTGGTGCTACAGGAGAATGCTTAAGATTAGATGGGTAGATCACATAACTAATGAGGAAGTACTGAATAGGATTGGGGAGAAGTTTGTGGCACAACTTGACTAGAAGAGGGGATCGGTTGGTAGGACATGCTCTGAGGCATCGAGGGATCACCAATTTAGTATTGGAGGGCAGCGTGGAGGGTAAAAATCGTAGAGGGAGACCAAGAGATGAATACACTAAGCAGATACAGAAGGATGTAGTTTGCAGTAGGTACTGGGAGATGAAGAATCTTGCACAGGATAGAGTAGCATGGAGAGCTGCATCAAACTAGTCTCAGGACTGAAGACCACAACAACAACAACAACAATATTCGTCGAATGAATACCCGTTTATCATCTGCATTTCTTCTTGGTGTAGCAATTTTAATGACCAGTAGTGTTCCTAAACTGTAGAGGAACACTACAGTAAGCAAATAAAAGTAGACGTACAGGGAAAATGTGGAAACGGCGTGGAAAGTACATGCTTGAACATAGACCTATCAGCCAGAACATTTTCACCACCGACCTAATATCGATATAAGCCCGTCCAGGTGATAGCAGCGTCACCTAGCGAGGAATGAGTGCATAGTCAGACACATACACGGTGCATGTAGTATTGCTGAGTGTGATGTCCGTGTTTAGACTGGGGGGGAGGGGGGAGGGGAGTGTAGTCTGTCCGAGGTACTGGTGGCCCGGAGGCTGGCCAGGAGCGTTTCGGGAACTGCACGACTTTCGAGGTGCCCGAGGAGTGCTGTGGTGTCTCCAGCACGTGGCCACACCGAGGTGAAACCACGTCCAGAGGGCATGCGGTTGAGTGGCCAACCCTCATTACAGATGTCTGACGTCGTAGGCTGGGCAGACTGGTGAAACAGGACAGGCGGCCAACTGTGGCAGAACTAACATCAGACTTTAATGCTGGGCAGGGTACAAGTGTGTCTGAACACACAGTGCACCAAACAGCCCCTAGCAATGGGCCACCGCAGTGGACGACCTGTGGTGCAAGTCCCAATGTTAACACCACGACATCGGCAGCTGCAACTGAAATGCGCACGTGACCGTAGGGTACTGGGCGCTGGCAGTGAAGCGTTGCACTGTCTGATGAATGCCAATGCCTTCTTCATAATGCCGATGAGGAAGGAGCGAATCCGTCGTCTTCCAGGAGAACAACTCCTCGTCACCTGTAGTGCGGGACGGAGACAAGATGGCGACGGCTCCATTATGCTCTGGGGAGCATTCACGTTAGCATCCGTGCGTCCAGTGGGGCTCGAGGAAGGCACCGTGACGGCCGAGGAGTATCCTACAGACTGCATACGCCCCTCCGTGACGATCATGTTTCCCGACGGCGGTGGCATTTTTCAGCAAGATAATGCGCCGTGTGACAAGACCAGCAGTGCGATGGAGCGGTTCGAAGAACACACTGGCGAGTTCCAGGAGATGTCCTGGCCAGATCTAAACCCGATCGAACACGTCTGCGATGTGATTGAACGTGGGGTTCAGAGATTATGCCGCTCTCCCCCCTTTTCCAGGAATTTACAGGAATTGGGTGACTTAGGTGTGGAGATGAGGTATCAAGTCCCTCCAGCCAGCTGCCAAGGCCTAATTGCTTCCATGTCATGCCGTGCTGTAAGGATTTTGATCCACTTTTGATAAACAGATGCACTGATTGTACAAATTTGTGGTAAGAGCTTGTGGGACCAAACTGCATAGGTCATCTGTCCGTAAGCTTACACACTACTAAATATAACTTAAACTAACTTTCGTTATGGGCAACACACACTCACCCATGCCCGAGGGAGGACTCGAACTTCCGCCGGTTGAAGCCCTGTAGACCGTGACAATATACCCTAAACCGCGCGGCTACCCCGCGCAGCAGATACGCTGATCCACGAGGAAAGTTTTTGTATATAGTTTGCAGGTGTTTCGTAGAAATGGTCTGAACTATGATTTATTAAAGGTAAGCTGCGAAACAATGCCATTGTCAATTACCGAACAGCTGCCATTACTCGAGGAGGTAGCAGTTTCTTGAGAATGCAGCAAGCGTAAAAAAAGGGGGTTAGTGTGGATGTGCAGATACATTTCGATAAATGACGACA
The DNA here is from genome assembly GCF_023898315.1 of Schistocerca nitens. NCBI lineage: Eukaryota > Metazoa > Arthropoda > Insecta > Orthoptera > Acrididae > Schistocerca > Schistocerca nitens. The sequence continues at coordinate 207,669,092 of NC_064624.1, forward strand.
ATTTCAGACTGACAATTTCTGCTTTCCTCAGACTAGCCGTCACCAGGCGCTCTTAATTCACTGCAAATTCTTCGAAAACACTGGCCAGTGAGTTAGTCAAGTATTATAGTATGACAATAACGAAAATACAACTACCTTACCGTCAGCCTGTGATGTAAGACAGTCTGAAATAGTCAAATATTTTTAACCAATACTTTCCCTGCAATCGTTGGGGATCAGTTGTGTTTGCAAAGATGGACCCCCCCATGGACGTCGGGAGTGAAGTCGCGCTTCGTGCAGCCTATTGCGCAGAGTTTGAGTCATAACACGACGTCCTGTGGCTGCACGAAAAGCATTATTCAACATGGTGCTCTTTCTGTTAGGGTTTCTCCGAGCCATAATCCGTAGGTAGCGGTCATCCACTGCAGTAGTAGCCCTCGGGCGGCCTGAGCGAGGCATGTCATCGACAGTTCCTGTCTCTCTGTATCTCCTCCATGTCCGAACGACATCGCTTTGGTTCACTCCGAGACACCTGGATACTTCCCTTGTTGAGAGCTCTCTTTGGTACAAAGTAACAATGCAGACGCGATCGAACCGCGATATTGACCGTCTAGGCACGGTTGAACAACAGACAACACTTGGCGTGTACCTCCTTCCTGGTGGAATGACTGGAACTGATCGGCTGTCGGACCCCCTCCGTCTAATAGGCGCTGCTCATGCATGGTTGTTTAGATCTTTCGGCGGGTTCAGTGACATCTCTGAACAGTAAAAAGGACTGCGTCTGTGATACAATACCCACAGTCAACGTCTATCTTCAGGAGTTCTGGGAACCGGGGTGGTGCAAAAATTTTTTGACGTGTGTATATTCTTGGTGACTGCGTAATTTTGACCTCACGCCGTAAGCCATCCTCCTCTACTTGGTCAGAGAGATCTTCACATCACTGGCAACATCATCTGGCTTTTTATGTGCTGTGCAAGAGAAAAAAAAGTTTTGATGTTTCTTGTTCACTGCTTTGGCCTTATATAGTAGCTTCATGTCTCAACAGATGGTGTCAAAGGAGAGCCCATTTATGTGACTAGCTGCCTGTTTCGCTCTGTAAGATAGTGTGATGTCTTACTGCATATTGTTAGTGGGGATCACAGAGTGACATTTTGGGTTGTTCCCCCCCCCCCCCCCCCCCCAGTCACGCAGCTGCTGATTCGTAACACATCATCTTCAAAAGGTTCAAGTGGCTCTGAGCACTATGGGACTTAACATCTGAGGTCGTCAGTCCCCTAGAACTTAGAACTACTTAAACCTAACTAACCTAAGGACATCACGCACATCCATGCCAGAGGCAGGATTTGAACCTGCGACCGTAGCAGTCGCGCGGTTCCAGTCTGAAGCGCCCAGAACCGCTCGGCCACCGCGGCCGGCACACATCATCTTCCTTCATGGTGTTGGAGGAGATTCAGGAAATGATAGCAATGCATATTGTTAGCCTCTTATGCTGACTTCATCTTCAGTCAATAGATTACAGGTTGTGGTATTCTGCTCGTCTGTATATCCCCTACTAACCAACTTGGCTACTCATGACAAAACGGCACCTTTCTGTGTGGTGGTGGAAGAGAGCCAGTTAATGACACTGGTATCACATTTTAGCACTATAGTGTTGCCATCACCTTCAGGATCTAGATCACAGTTTCTTATATTCTATACGCGAGGAAAGTTACTGTTGATATCCCCCATTGAATATTTGCCGCAGTATCATGAACATGAGTCTTAAATCACGATGGTGACTGATAGCTCAGTGATGATGCTGGTGTGGTGTTTCAACCCTTCGTTGTGGTAGCATCTCTGGGATGTCGATCACCACTCACCCTTCTCTCCATCAAATAAAAATTAGTGTTGATGTTTGCAGTTGACCAATTGGAAACCAAGTCTCATGTCAAAATGGTGGAGCAGGGCCTGTGAATGATGCCAGTATTACCGTTTCAGATCCCAGTGCTTGCGTCATCTTCAGAATGTTGATCACAGCTCATTGTATATTGGGTGCAAGCAAAATTGGTGTCCCCTATTGAGCGATTTGACAGCTTATCATAATAAGGCAGCCTCCAGGATGGTGGTGGAGGAGAATCCATTTATTGTTCCACATGATGAACCATCACGTATAGCTTGTATCATCTTAAGGCCATTGACCATAAATCATTGGATTCTGCCCTTGGGGAAAGCTACTCCTCACGATCCCTACTGACTGACTTGACCCCACGCCATAATGTGGTTGACCATAAATCATTGGAGTCTGCCCTTGGGCAAAGCTGCTCCTCACGATCCCTACTGACTGAGTTCACCCCATGCCATAATGTGGTTGACCATAAATCATTGGATTCTGCTCTTGGGGAAAGCTACTCCTCACGATCCCTACTGACTGAGTTGACCCCACGCAATAATGTGGTTGACCATAAATCATTGGAGTCTGCCCTTGGGCAAAGCTGCTCCTCACGATCCCTACTGACTGAGTTCACCCCATGCCATAATGTGGTTGACCATAAATCATTGGATTCTGCTCTTGGGGAAAGCTACTCCTCACGATCCCTACTGACTGAGTTCACCCCATGCCATAATGTGGTTGACCATAAATCATTGGATTCTGCTCTTGGGGAAAGCTACTCCTCACGATCCCTACTGACTGAGTTGACCCCACGCAATAATGTGGTTGACCATAAATCATTGGAGTCTGCCCTTGGGCAAAGCTACTCCTCACGATCCCTACTGACTGAGTTCACCCCATGCCATAATGTGGTTGACCATAAATCATTGGATTCTGCTCTTGGGGAAAGCTACTCCTCATGAACCCTACTGACTGAGTTGACCCCATGCCATAGTGTGGTTGACCATAAGTCATTGGATTCTGCTCTTGGGGAAAGCTACTCCTCACGATCCCTACTGACTGAGTTGACCCCATGCCATAACGTGGTTGACCATAAATCATTGGATTCTACCCTTTGGGAAAGCTACTCCTCACGATCCCTACTGACTGAGTTCACCCCATATCATAACGTGGTACCTTCCTGCACTACAGCGGTGGAGAACTCGTGAAGGGTGCCGGCACGGCGCTCAGGCCTACGGCGCTGGCGCAGTCCTCGGCAGGAGTGTGCTTGTGGTTTTCAGGGCGTCTCGGAGAGGGGCTCGCCTGTCGGACGTGTTCGGTGCGTGGGTGAGGGAGCTGTGCGGCAGCCGGCTGCCCTCGGAGGGCGTGGCCCTGGTGCCCCGCCGCCTGAGGCCCTCCACCAGGCCCAGGTGTGTGCCCGGTAGGCCGGCCGCTTCCGTAGAGGCTGCGATAGCCAGTAGCCAGCTGCTCACCGCTGTAGACTCCTGTCTGGTCCCGGGCGCTACTCATAGGGGGCCCGATATCGGAAGGCTGTGGAAACCTCACTGGCGTTGCAATTTCCATTGCTACGTGTCAGCTGTGCCCAGATGTGTTTATGTGCAGACCTCTAGGCTGGCCGTTTTTGTGGAGACTTTGATGCCCCATTGCTGAACAGTTAAATAGATTTGCTTCTGGTCGCTGATCTACTCTTGTGAGTGCATGAATGTATTCACAATTGTGAATATGGAAACCATCAGCTGTAGAATGGAATAGCGACAATGAAAAATTGTGCCCGACTGGGACCCGAACTCAGGTTTCTTGCTTCTTCGAAACAGTCACCTTACCATTTGGCTATCCACACACGACTGATGGCCAAACCCAAATTTCCGTATGTCATCGACCGTGCGTCTACAATCTGGACACGTACACCCACTGTGTATATTCCTTTATAGGAGAGACATTTTACTTAAAAGTTTGGCAGGTAAATATAATAATGCATTGCTTGTGTTACTCCAATTACAATGCAATATTCCTTTGGACGTGTGTACAACTGATGGTTGTCCATATTTACAACTGTGAATGCATTCCATGTATTTAATGCATGCATGTCCAAAGCAACTTTGCTTTGTAAATTGAAATAACCCTGGCACTGCTGCATCGTACTCTGATGAGAGCTGATGTTAGAATCTCATGGAGAACTCACTGATTGGATACTCACCTGTTATGTGGACCCATATGTGGATCTGCACAAACCAAAAGGCAGGCATTTCTTCTAAAGAATGAGATGGCAGCTTGTTGTTAACATATATATACACTTTCTTCTAGCCCGCTGATGAGAGCTGACCCTAGAATCCCACGGGAACTCCACTGATGAGTTACTTCATGGTGTGGTGGGTGTCAGACTGCAGGTCAAGTTCTTAGGTTGGATCTAAACTCAGCCTAGGGTTTTTAGGTGTCATTTGGCAGTTCCTTCACCTCCAGCAATGTTTGCTAATGTGAAAAATGGTTCAGAGCCCACGTATAAACGCAGTTCCCCATGTAAAGTGAACCACCTCAAGTGGGACTGTGCTTTGGTGCTCAGACCAACCTCCAAGTTCCTCACACCACTGCTGCCTGTCACTTGTGCCCAAATGTGTGTGTGCAAAGACCAATAGGTAGGCTACTTATGTGTAGACTCATATCAGGTCCTGGACCTGTTACCATGAGGCTGACACTGGAATTCCCATGCATACCTCACTGATCAATCACTATACCATGCTACAGTTTAGGTATGGCCAGATGTGTGTCTGCTCCAATCCCATGAGTAGACAGCTTCCACAGTGTAATGCCCTACTAGCCACAGATGACTGTAGACTATCATTTGGACCCAGGCAAGCTCTGATGAAGTCAACACCTGAATCCTGCTGGATCCTCACTCGTACGCAGATATAAATGTGCACAGACAGGTTGGCAAGCGTTATTTCTAGACAATGCCGTGCCCAGCAGCTGGTCAAGTTTGTAGACTCTCATCTGATGTCTGGCCCAGTCTCATGATATGCGGAAACCCCTTGATGAGCCACTGCAGCATTGCTGCCTATTACATGTGTGGAGATGTCCGTCTACCCAGCCCCGTACTCTTTTCTTGTCCCAGGCCCTATCTAACGGGGGCTAACGTTGGTGTCACGTGGTAACCTCCCGTAATAATTAATTTACCATTCCTGTCTGCTAGGTTTGCCCAGATTACTTGCATCTGAACATAGACCAGGTCCACAGAGAGAGCAGTGCCCAGTAACAACTGATGTCTGTGGCTTCCCACCTGGTCTGAGGCCTCTAGACTGAGGAGTGCCGACTTTGAAATCCCATAAATGCCACGTTGAGTTACTTTACCGTTGCTGCATATTATCTGTACCCAGATGTGTGTCTGCGTAGACCCGTAGGCAATACATCTGCGGAGAGTGTGGTGCCCAATAGACAGTCGCTTCTGTAGACCCTGGCCCACTTTGATAGCATCTGACTTTGTAATCGCGCGAAAACCTCGCTGATGAGTGACTTTACCACTGTTACCTGTGGGAAAAGACCTGTAGCTAGGCCACTACCGTAGGAAGTTCAATGCCCGGTAGTTGATCATATCTGTAAACTCACATCCAGCCCTGGGTCCTCTCTCGATGATGGCTGACATTGGAATCCTGTGGAAATCTCTCTGGTAAGTGACTTTACCATTGCTCCTTGATAGCAGTGTCCATATGTGCGTATACGGAAGACTGACATTCCAGTCCTATCGAAACCACACCGACCTGTAGTGTGCTCCCTGTATAGTGCCAATCTAGCTAGTGGCTGATGTGCGAATGCTGCCTGTTGCTTACCTGCATAGTTAAGATCCATAATTATCACACTGAAGACATGATCTTGCTGAGCATTTGGGAATAGTGCCTGCATAAACAGGGCGCCTCTCCTGTGCATACCTAGGTACTAGGTAATACAGTAGTGTCCATGTCAGATGTACCAGGTGATCAAAAAGTCAGTATAAATTGGAAAACTGAATAAATCACGGAATAATGTAGATAGAGAGGTACAAATTGAGACACATGCTTGGAATGACATGGGTTTTATTAGAACCAAAAAAATACAAACGTTCAAAAAATGTCCGACAGACGGCGCTTCATCTGATCAGAATAGCAATAATTAGCATAACAAAGTAAGACAAAGCAAAGATGATGATCTTTACAGGAAATGCTCAATATGTCCACCATCATTCCTCAACAATAGCTGTAGTCGAGGAATGATGTTGTGAACAGCACTGCAAAGCGTGTCCGGAGTTATGGTGAGGCATTGGCGTCGGATGTCGTCTTTCAGCATCCCTAGAGATGTCGGTCGATCACGATACACTTGCGACTTCAGGTAACCCCAAAGTCAATAACCGCACGGACTGAGGTCTGGGGACCTGGGAGGCCGAGCATGACGAAAGTGGCGGCTGAGCACACGATCACCACCACGCAACAGATCTTTCACGCGTCTAGCAATACGGGGTGGAGCGCCATCCTGCATAAACATCGTACGTTCCAGCAGGTGTTTATCAGCCAGGCTGGGGATGATGCGATTCTGTAACATATCGGCGTACCTCTCGTCCGTCACGGTAGCAGTTACAAAACCAGAATCACGCATTTCCTCGAAGAAAAAAGGCCCGATAACGGTAGATGTGGTAAATCCAACCCATACCGTGACTTTCTCGTCGTGCAATGGAGTTTCCACGACAGTTCTAGGATTTTCGGCAGCCCATATTCTGCACTTGTGGGCGTTGACAGACCCTCGGAGCGTGGAATGACCTTCGTCGGTCCACAACACATTACTCAACCAATCGTCATCTTCCGCCATCTTTTGAAACACCCACACCGCAAATGCCCTCCGCTTCACTAAATCGCCAGGTAACAGTTTACGATGCCGATGGATTTTGTACGGATAGCATCGGAGGGTATGCCTAAGTGCCAACCAAACAGTAGTGTGTGGATTGGCGGTGCGACGTGCGACTGCACGAGCGCTGACTTCCCCGTGCATAGACGAACCCGCTACAGCTTCCATTTCTTCCTCAACTGTCTCGGCAGCATTACGCCTTGTGCTCGGTCGGCCACCACGGGGTCTATCGCCTAAACAACCCGTGGCTTCGAACTTCGAAATCATTCTCGCCACAGCTGCATTTGTCAACGGACCTTTACCCGCTCGAATGCCCTTCCTATGGCGATAGGATCGTAACGCTGAACTAGCACATTCCCCATTCTGATAATACAGCTTCACTAAAAGCGCCTTTTCAGGTAACGTCAACATGCTGCGACTGCTGGCACATCTGATTCTCTCTCTCATTACAGCTCCTTTTATACACGATTGTCACGTGCAGTCACTGACATTTTGCTGTCCAGCGCCATCTGTCTGACATCTTGTGAACTCCGTTTTTTTTTCCCAATAAAACCCCATGTCATTCCAAGCATGTGTGTCAATTTTTGCCGGCCGCGGTGGTCTAGCGGTTCTGGCGCTGCAGTCCGGAACCGCGGGACTGCTACGGTCGCAGGTTCGAATCCTGCCTCGGGCATGGGTGTGTGTGATGTCCTTAGGTTAGTTAGGTTTAAGTAGTTCTAAGTTCTAGGGGACTTATGACCTAAGATGTTGAGTCCCATAGTGCTCAGAGCCATTTTTGTCAATTTTTACCTCTCCATATACGTTATTCTGTGGTTTATTAAGTTTTCAAATTTATAATGACCTTTTCATCAACCGGTGATTTTCAAAGTACCACCGAGATACGGTCATCAAGTGAAGACTGAGGAAGTATTTTTTTTTTATTTTTTAGTTGGCATGTCTGTCTCGACTCCTTCAGCCGGGATGACAGTGTTATGAAGTATACCACAATGCCCTCTGTGAGAGACATGATACTTATTGAAACTGTTCTCTCCTTTAAACTGTGTTGGAAGGTAGGAGAGAGATAATACAGCGAGAAAAGCTTCTTGTATAAATGCTCTCACCGTGAAGTTTCTGAGATACAGCCACAAGTTAAGTTGCGAGATTGGGTCGTGAGTGGCACCGGGATGGCTCAGCTGGTAAGAGCATGAATGTCAGAGGACTTGGGTTCAAGACCCAGCATGGTACACAGTTTTAATTTTGTTAGGAAGTTTCAAAATGGGACACACAATCCACTGTGCAAATCAACTGGATCAATAAGATATTTCGAGGATTTCTCCACCACCAGCTAAGAGAGGAGTATGCGAAAAGCACCAGTTAAGAGTCACAACAACAGGATATGTGGTAAAATACCTGGAGGTAACATTCATGATTGTAGGAGTAGCTGTTGATGGTGAAATCTGCAGGGCAAGGCAGAGATCGGGATATGTCCAGCAAGTAATTTGGGACATAGGTTTCAAGTACTTCCCTGACATGAGGAAGTTGGCACAAGAGAGGATGTTGTGGCGAGGCACATAAAACCAATAAGAACACAAGTTATAAATGTAGAAAGAGATGGAAATGAGTAGAAAATAGATAATTAGGTAGAGAAAATGCTCGGCCAGTAGATCCTGAGCCCCACATTGGCTCACTATTCAGTATTACACTGCTTGAAAAAAATTAGTACACCTGCAAACACGACGTCGATGTTGATCTGATGATGGCATGATGATGGCATGATGATGGCATGATGATGGCATGTGCCACCTGGGAGATAGCAGATATGTTGATGATGGTTTGATTGTCGTCTGCCAACAGGTAGCGTAATGGCATAGCTATCAGAGGGCCATATGTCTCTACCATTTAATAGGGACTCAAAAATGGTTCAAATGGTGGTGGTGGTGGTGGTTAGTGTTTAACGTCCCGTCGACAACGAGGTCATTAGAGACGGAGCGCAAGCTCGGGTTAGGGAAGGACGGGGAAGGAAATCGGCCGTGCCCTTTCAAAGGAACCATCCCGGCATTTGCCTGAAACAATTTAGGGAAATCACGGAAAACCTAAATCAGGATGGCTGGAGACGGGATTGAACCGTCGTCCTCCCGAATGCGAGTCCAGTGTGCTAACCACTGCGCCACCCCGCTCGGTTGGTTCAAATGGCTCTGAGCACTATGGGACTTAACTGCTGAGGTCATCAGTCCTCTAGAACGTAGAACTACTTGAACCTAACTAACCTAAGGACATCACACACATCCATGCCCGAGGCAGGATTCGAACCTGCGACCGTAGCGGTCATGCGGTTCCAGACTGTAGCGCCTAGAACCGCTCGGCCACACCGGCCGGCAATAGGGAATCCTCACACCAAAGGTTCAGTGAGGTGCAGACGTGTGTAGAAAGCTGGTTACCCTGCCAGATGGCACAGGGATTGCCACACCTGCTTGCTAAGGAGGAGATCCTGGGTTCGAATCCTGGTCAGTACACATTTTCAGTCATTGCCAGTGATTCCGTGCAGCTGACAGCACTGGTCCTACCTTCAATTTACACATAATTCTGGTATCAGTGGTCTCGTCAACATTCCCACACCCGTAGACGAGGTTCTGGATTGCCATGCAGCCCAGATGACTGCGTTTTGTCGCCTCTGATGATTTTTGAAAAAAAAAAGTTTGAATCATTTTGGGACTCTTCTTTCAAACCACAGGACACCTCCACACAACCCTGTTTCTGCTCAGCGGTCGGTGGTCGTCTCACGAACTTGTCATCCACCCTTTTCATTCCCTAAGCTGCTTCAACAATTCGCTGCGCTGTACTCCAAGTCTCTCCAGACAGCTCCGCAATTTCTTCAGTGGTCGTTGATTACACGAAACTTTTCAGGATCTTCATGTGTTCGGATCGTGGAAGGACGACCAGAACGAGGTCTGTCGTCAGCGGACGTTTCGCAGTTTTTGAAAACCGCTGAAACACTTCAGCTTTCCCCATACCACCGTCCCTGTACGCCGTTCGCAACATTTCGAGAACTTCTGTTCCAAATCTTTTAACATCATGCAGCGCGTCAGCAACCGCACATGTATAGAAAATAAACAATTTTTCAGCCTTCAGTTGCAAGGTAATTTTTACTCCTTTACCTAGGTTTCGATTCCAGTAATGGAATCTTCTTCAGAACCTATAAATTAAACCACATACGGACATATATCACTCACTGAAATGCATCATCAGTCTAATGATTGAATAATAAAGAAATCGTGATACAAAAAATTAAAATATTATTTTGAGAGCCAAACACTCGCCATGTCACAGATTAAAAATTAAAACAATAAAGACGCATAATCATAAGGTTATGTCTGTCAGGATTAAAACCATTAAGGCGAACGTAGACGGAGCTACGCCGGCCAGAAATAAGGACCACATGTGAGCGGCACGGAAACTAGGCGCCGCGAGCGGTTACGCCGCGAGGCTGGGCCGCGTGCGAGCGCATGCGCGAGAGACAAACTGTCTCAAAATTATTTAGAGCAAATATACATATAAACAAAACGTGACTGAAAGCCGTCCTACAAATGGACAAACCTATCTATTGGTATGGCAACATTAAACAATTTACCTGAGAACAAACTACAAAGCCAAAGTTTAAATTTTTTTTTCTTTTTTTACATTTAAATATTATAGTAAGAGGGCGAAGCCCCGCTACAGTAACTAAAAAATTTGTGTCGAAACCATGCGTGCTAAGCATAAAATGTCTTTAACATAAAAACGCCTTAGCAACTATGTGTCATTAACAAGCATATTACGAAATACAAAGACACACATGTACAATCGCACTATAATAAAGGGACAAAGCAGATAGGGAAAACAGCATCGGCCATTCGTAGCGGACTGTGGGTCAACTCCACTGGAGTAAAGGTTGAAATCCTTCGAAATAACTTCTATTTTTTAGTTGCAACTGATCATTAAGTAAGTTCTCTCTATCAATAATAAGATGTTTAAAAATTATTCAATCATTACACTGATGATGCATTTCAGTGAGTAATATATGTCCGTATGTGATTTAATTTATAGGTTCTGAAGAGGCTTCCATTACTGGAATCGAAACCTAGGTAAACGAGTAAAAATTACCTTGCAACTGAAGGCTGAAAAACTGTTTATTTTCTAACTTCTGTTCCACTTTCTCCGAGCACGAAAGTGGAATTCACCGCAGCACACTGTCCACGAAAATCTGCCATTGCAAAAACGAGAAAAACAGTTGTCATTGTAAACTCTGCCGAAACCACTCCTGGTATTCAACGACAGCACTTGGTCTGACTCGGGAATGTTCGTTCTGTGCGCTCCTAGCGGCCAAACGTGGTACTACAAGCGCTCTGCGAAACAAAAAATTAGTTCGGTTTCGTTTGGGTTCCCCGTCGTAGATAATTTTCGTTCCGTGCTGTGACCGTCCCTCCGTAGCACCGCAAGGTGACTGATGCATAACGTGAAACTGCGAAATTGCCGTCACTTCCTGAACACACCTCATTTGCGGTGTGTGTGACGTTTCGGCCACTTGTCGGAGCGCATCATCAGGTCACTACGGCCTGCGTGTTGCAGCGAGGTGCGGCGCACGGTGCGCTTCTCCGAGAGCACAGTGCTGCCCCCGGACTCGCCGCTGCTACCTCCGCCCCCGGAGATGATCACGCCGCCCCCCATCCCGACGCCAGACTCGGCCACCAGCGACGACGGCGGCGGCGCCGGGGGCGGCGTCACAAAGTTCTTCCCGTCGTCGCCGCCCCCAGTCCCAGCGACCATCCCGCCGCCCCCAGAGGAGGAGCTGGCGGTGGAGGCTGTGGAGGCGGCGCGTGACGCGCAGCTGGAGGCGGAGGCGGACGAGCACGCTTTCGCCGCCCCCGATGCGGGCAGGCTGGGGGCGAAACCGTCTGCGGCCAGGCAGCTCTTCGGGGATAACTACAGGTGCGTATCCGAGACGAGTACAGTACACAGAAGAATGGCAAAGAAAATTGAGGATCTGTTAGATGACGATCGGTTTTGCTTCAGAAAAGATAAAGGCATTAGAGAGGCAGTTCTGACGCTGCAGTTGACAATGCAGGGTAATTCAAAAAGTCGCAGTACACTATACTATATCAAAAACCCTGTGGGAATGTGGAATATTCCTGTACAGTATGTGTGAGCCATGATATGTACTGAACATGGGCGCGATCTTGAAATCGGCCATCTTGGAAAAATCGGCCATCTTGGAGAAATCGCCCATCTTGAAGAAATCGGCCATCTTGAAGAAATCGGCCAAGAAGTCGGCCATCTTGAAGAAATCGGCCATCTTGAAGAAATCGGCCATCTTGGAGAAATCGGACATCTTGGAGAAATCGGACATCTTGGAGAAATCGGACATCTTGGAGAAATCGGACATCTTGGAGAAATCGGACATCTTGGAGAAATCGGACATCTTGGAGAAATCGGACATCTTGGAGAAATCGGCCATCTTGGAGAAATCGGCCATCTTGGAGAAATCGGCCATCTTGGAGAAATCGGCCATCTTGGAGAAATCGGCCATCTTGGAGAAATCGGCCATCTTGGAGAAATCGGCCATCTTGGAGAAATCGGCCATCTTGGAGAAATCGGCCATCTTGGAGAAATCGGCCATCTTGGAGAAATCGGCCATCTTGGAGAAATCGGCCATCTTGGAGAAATCGGCCATCTTGGAGAAATCGGCCATCTTGGAGAAATCGGCCATCTTGGAGAAATCGGCCATCTTGGAGAAATCGGCCATCTTGGAGAAATCGGCCATCTTGGAGAAATCGGCCATGTTGAAGAAATGTGGGAAGGGGGTCGTGTGATATCATCAGATAACATCAGCATTTGTACAGGTTCATTACTGTAATCAGATGCAAAATAGCAGTTACGGTTCAAACGCTACTACACATTTTGGATGGAATTACAGGCTGGACTGTTCTCCATAAAGGACAGTCGTTTAGTGTTTTCAACATGGCGATCCTGATCGTCCCCAGTAAATGCACATTTGAAGGCGCCGAATCCCGTCATCCTGCACTCGCAGAAGGATTACAGCAGAACCGCTGGCACACGCTTCTACAGTGCCTCGCTCGAGGTGCTGTCTGCTTCCTGTTTCCTCTGCTGATGTTATCTGATGTATAGCAACACCCACTGTCCATTAAAAAAATTGACGTAAATTCAAGATGGCCTATGTTCAGTAAATGTCGTAATAGATAGACCACCTCACCTGTACTTTACTGGAATATTCAGATTTCCCCATTCCTGGTGGGTTTTTGAGATAACAGAGTGTACGACCACATTTGACTCACCATGTAGCAGTAAGACGGAAGAAAAATTAAGACACACTCATACGATTTGTCGGCCTGGAAAAAGCATTCATAAAATACTGCAAAATGTTCGGTATCCTGAGGAAACTTGGGGTGAGCAGTAGGTAATAATTGGAAATATACAATATGTAGAAGAACCGAGAAGGACTGGTAGGCCAAGAACGAAATGGTAGTTTTAAAAAGTGTGTAAGACAGGGATGTAGCCTGTTGTTCAGTCAGTACATCGGAGAAAAGAAAAGATCAAGAGTGGGATTAAAATTTAACATGAAAGCAAGTCAGTAGTAAGATTTGCTGTCTTCAGTGCAAGTAAACAAGAATTACAGGATCTGCTGAATCGAATGTTCAGTTTAATTGAGTACAGGACTGAGAGTAAATCGAAGAAAGACGAAAGTAATGAGAATTAGCAGAAATGTGTTCAGCGAGAAACTTAACATCAGAATTGGGGATGACGAAGTGAATGAAGGTAAGGAATTCTACTACAGGGGCAGCAAAATAACCAATGACAGACGTAGGAAGGAGGCCATCAAAAGCAGACTAGCACTGACAAAAAGGGCATTCCTCGCCATCAGAAGGCTACTAGTGTCAGACATAGGCAATAATTTGAGGAAGAATTTTCTGAGAATGTACGTTTGGAGTACAGCGTTGTATGGTAGTATACATGGACTGTGGGAAAACCGGAACTAAAGCATTTGAGACGCGATGCTATAAAGAATGTTGAAGATGAGGTAAGGAATAAGGAGATTCTGCGCACAATCGGCTAGGAAAGGAATATAAGGAGACAACTGGAAAGAAGAAGGTAGGACATCTGTTAAGACATCAGGGAATAACTTCCTTGCTAGTAGAGGGAGCTGTAGAGATTAGAATACATCCAGCAAATAACTGAGGATGTGGGTTGCTAGTGCTACTTTGAGATCAAGAGGTTGGCACAGGAGAGAAATTCGTGACAGGCCACATAAAACCAGTCAAAAGACTGATGGAAAAAAATATCTATGACCTCTAGCATTGCGGAATTGGGGTACCTGGTCAAACTATAAAAATAGCTACACCTATGTATTACCGCACGGGGGCTCTTAGATGAGAAGAGATGAGAGATTTGTGAGACAAACCGAACTTTCAAAGAAACGAGGAATGTGGGTGAATGTGAAGGAATGAGGTGGAATACTTACCATATTACAAATACAAGCAGTGTTACATCCATTTTGTCAAGCAATTAAGTTGAATCATTATCCACGACCTTTCATGTCCCTCTTTTCCAGGTATGGTTACTAGTTTGCGTGGGATTCAGATGAAACAGTAGAACAAAATCTGGCGCACGCACACGTGTGTGTGTGTGTGTGTGTGTGTGTGTGTGTGTGTGTGTGTGTGTGTGTGTGTGTGTGTGTGTGTGTGCACCCTCAGTTGTTTTCCAATTTCGTCCCTAATGAGTTTTTATCGGAAAATGACTGGGAAATATACAGGGTGTTACATAAAGGTACGGCCAAATTTTCAGGAAACATTCCTCACACACGCATAAAGAAAAGATATGTGGACATGTGTCCGGAAACGCTTACTTTCCATGTTAGAGCTCATTTTAGTTTCGTCAGTATGTACTGTACTTCCTCGATTCAGCGCCAGTTGGCCCAATTGAAGGAAGGTAATGTTGACTTCGGTGCTTGTGTTGACATGCGACTCATTGCTCTACAGTACTAGCATCGAGCACATCAGTACGTAGCATCAGCAGGTTAGTGTTCATCACGAACGTGGTTTTGCAGTCAGTGCAATGTTTACAAATGCGGAGTTGGCAGATGCCCATTTGATGTACGGATTAGCACGGGGCAATAGCCGTGGCGCGGTACGTTTGTATCGAGACAGATTTCCAGAACGAAGGTGTCCCGACAGGAAGACGTTCGAAGCAATTGATCGGCGTCTTAGGGAGCACGGAACATTCCAGCCTACGACTCGCAACTGGGGAAGACCTAGAAAGACGAGGACACCTGCAACGGACGAGGCAATTCTTCGTGCAGTTGACGATAACCCTAATGTCAGTGTCAGAGAAGTTGTTGCTGTACAAGGTAACGTTGACCACGTCACTGTATGGAGAGTGCTACAGGAGAACCAGTTGTTTCCGTACCGTGTAGAGCGTCTGCAGCCACTATCAGCAGCTGATTGGCCTCCACGGGTACACTTCTGCGAACGGTTCATCCGACAATGTGTCAATCCCCATTTCAGTGCAAATGTTCTCTTTAGGGATGAGGCTTCATTCCGACGTGATCAAATTGTAAATTTTCACGATCAACATGTGTGGGCTGACGAGAATCCGCAGGCAATTGTGCAGTCACGTCATCGACACAGATTTTCTGTGAACGTTTGGGCAGGCATTGTCGGTGATGCCTCGATTGGGCCCCACGTTCTTCCACCTACGCTCAATGGAGCACGTTATCACGATTTCATACAGGATACTCTACCTGTGCTGCTAGACCATGTGCCTTTACAAGTACGACACAACATGTGGTTCGTGCACGATGGAGCTCCTGCACATTTCAGTCGAAGTGTTCGTACGCTTCTCAACAACAGATTCGGTGACCGACGGATTGGTAGAGGCGGACCAATTCCGTGGCCTCAACGCTCTCCTGACCTCAACCCTCTCGACTTTCATTTTTGGGGGCATTTGAAAGCTCTCGTCTACGCAATCCCGGTACCAAATGTAGAGACTCTTCGTGCTCGTATTGTGGACGGCTGTGATACAATACGCCATTCTCCAGGGCTGCATAAGCGGATCAGGGATTCCGTGCGACGGAGGGTGGATGGATGTATCCTCGTTAACGGAGGACGTTTTGAACATTGCCTGTAAGAAATTGTTTGAAGTCACGCTGGTACGTTCTGTTGCTGCGTGTTTCCATTCCATGATTAATGTGATTTGAAGAGAAGTAATAAAATGAGCTCTAACGTGGAAAGTAAGCGTTTCCGGACACATGTCCACATAACATATAATCTTTCTTTGTGTGTGAGGAATGTTTCCTGAAAGTTTGGCCGTACCTTTTTGTAACACCCTGTAGAAAGTCAAGAAGTTGAAGAGGAAAATTAAGAAAAATTAAGAAATCCTCCAATCATGGTGCGACAAAATTTTTTTGAAAGGAATTTTTAATTTGAAATGTGGTACTCGCGCATGTGAGCCAGTCACGTCCGTCGATATCGTAGTCGTAGGATACAGACGTAGTTTTGTAAGTACGGAGGTGCGTGATGCGTTTCGGCTGACGGATGCTCGCGCCATCTTCAGGAATGGCGAACTGCCGGCAACGACGGTGCTGCGCCAGTTCGAGGAGGCGAAGCGCGCCAAGCTGTCGCAGTACTACAGCGAGCTGCAGCAACAACAGCAGCGCTACCACAACCACAACCACCACCACAACGACCACAGCGCCGGCGACGGCAGGCACTCGGACGACGAGGATGACGCGGCGTCGACGGCGCTCCGCCGGGACAACAGGCTCATCTCGGCCGCCAGGTATTCCCGCCTCACTGGGCGACCTCTCTCTTTCCTTTATTTGTAATGTATTGGCTTTTTATATTAAAAAACTAAAAACCCTCCTCGATTGCGAAAAAAAGCGCCTAGTGGTAAGTGTTAACGCAGGTTTCGGCGTAGATAACTACGCCTTCTTCAGAACAACAATAAAACCCACAAGTGCCTAAGAAGGCCTTTGTCATTGATTTAAAGAACACCATAGCTGTGCATTTGTAAACGAAAAAGAAAAGGAAAACACAAACATTACATATGCACAAAGTCAAAACCACTTCTTTTAGATAAGCTAAATCATTATGGTTTGAGGGGGCAGTTCACAAATTGGTTAATTCATACTTACCTGGAAGATTGCAGAAAGTTGAAATAAGTGGTTCATGTAATGTTAAAACAACAGCTGATTCCTCAAACTGGGGGGCTATCAAGTACGGGGTCCCACAGGGTTCGGTCTTAGGGCCTTTACTGTTCTTGATATACATTAATGACTTACCATTCCACATTGATGAAGATGCAAAGTTAGTTCTTTTTGCTGATGATACAAGTATAGTAATAACATCCAAAAACCAAGAACTAATTGATGTAAATGATGTTTTTCACAAAATTATTAAGTGGTTCTCAGCAAACGGACTCTCTTTAAATTTTGATAAAACACAGTATATACAGTTCCGCAAAGTAAATAGCACAACTCAAGTAATAAATATAGACTTTGAACAGAAGTCTGTAGCCAAGATAGAATTTTCAAAATTTTTAGGTGTGTCCATTGATGAGAGGTTAAACTGGAAACATCACATTGATGGTCTGCTGAAACGTCTGAGTTCAGCTACGTATGCTATTAGGGTTATTGCAAATTTTAGTGATAAGAATCTCAGTAAATTAGCTTACTATGCCTACTTTCATTCACTGCTTTCGTATGGAATCATATTCTGGGGTAATTCAGCGTTGAGTAGAAAAGTATTCATTGCTCAAAAACGTGTAATCAAAATAATTGCTGGAGCCCACCCACGGTCATCCTGCAGACATCTATTTAAGGATCTAGGGATCCTCACAGTAACCTCACTATGAAATTTGTTGTTAATAATCCAATCCAGTTCAAAAGTAATAGCAGTGTGCATAGCTATATGACCAGGAGAAAGGATGGTCTTCACTATGCAGGGTTAAATCTGACTTTGGCACAGAAAGGGGTAAATTATGCTGCCACAAAAGTCTTTGGTCACCTACCAAACAGCATCAAAAGCCTGACAGACAGCCAACTAACATTTAAAAATAAATTGAAAGAATTTCTAGATGACAACTCCTTCTACTCATTGGCTGAATTTTTAGTTATAAATTAAGGGAAAAAAACAACTTAAACATTAGTGTCATGCAATATTTTGTGTAATGTAATATCTTGTACAGACATCTTTTATTAACCTGACACTTCATTACGAAGTGTCGTATTCGTGATCTATGGAACAAGTATTAATCTAATCTAATCTAATCTCTACTTAACTTAATAGTGTACGCTCCACCTCACATCGGCCTATGTTCGATGGGCCATGACCCGCCATAAACTGCAGCTACAAACGGTCGCTCACTTAAAAGCCCGACCTGCTATCTATGCACATGCGCAAGACAAGGGAAGTTACTTGAATGCGCATGCGCATACGAATACGAGAAAGTTTATACATGGGTCGTGGCTAAATAGATCCTATATTCCCAAACGTGGATCAACGTATATCAAAAAATGCAATGGATAGAACAAGAGACGAGCTAAATAGGAGATGAAACCTAAAAATAACCGCACACTGTTGCTTATGCTTGTAAAGAAACTTATATATGAAGCTACCGATGACGATGTAGATGAAGATGAAATGTGAGATATGATACTGCGTCAAGAGTTTGACAGAGCACTGAAAGACCTCAGTCGAAACAAGGCCCCGGGAGTAGACAACATTAGAACTACTGACAGCCTTGGGGGAGCCAATCATGACAAAACTCTACCATCTGGTGAGCAAGATGTATGAGACAGGCGAAATACCCTCAGACTACAAGAAGAATATAATAATTCCAAAGAAAGCAGGTGTCGACAGATGTGAAAATTACCGAACTATCAGTTTAATAAGCCACAGCTGCAAAATACTAACGCGAATTCTTTACAGACGAATGGAAAAACTAATCGAAGCCGACCTCGGGGAAGATCAGTTTGGATTCCGTAGAAGTACTGGAACACGTGAGGCAATACTGACCCTACGACGTATCTTAGAAGCTAGATTAAGGAAAGGCAAACCTACGTTTCTAGCATTTCTAGACTTAGAGAAAGCGTTTGACACTGTTGACTGGAATATTCTCTTTCAAATTCTGAAGGTGGCAGGGGTAAAATTTAGGGAGCGAAAGGCTATTTACAATTTGTGCAGGAACCAGATGGCAGTTATAAGAGTCGAGGGGCATGAAAGGGAAGCAGTGGTTGGGAAGGGAATGAGACATGGTTGTTGCCTTTCCCTGATTTTATTCAGTCTGTATATTGAGCAAGCAGTGAAGGAAACAAAAGAAAAATGCGGAGTAGGTATTAAAATCCATTGAGAAGAAATAAAAATGTTGAGGTTTGCCGATGACATTGTAATTCTGTCAGAGACAGCAAAGGACTTGGAAGAGCAGTTGAACGCTATGGACAGTGTCTTGAAGGGAGGATATAAGATGAACATCAACAAAAGCAAAACGAGGATAATGGAATGCAGTCGAATTAAGTCGGGTGATGCTGAGGGAATTAGATTAGGAAATGAGACACATAAAGCAGTAAAGTAGTTTTGCTATTTGGGGAGCAAAATAACTGATGATGGTCGAAGTAGAGAGGATATAAAATGCAGACTGGCAATGGCAAGGAAAGCATTTCGGAAGAAGAGAAATTTGTTAACATCGAGTATTGATTTAAGTGTCAGGAAATCGTTTCTGAAAGTATTTGTATGGAGTGTAGGCATGTATGGATGTGAAACATGGACGATAAATAGTTTGGACAAGAAGAGAATAGAAGCTTTCGAAATGTGGTGCTACAGAAGAATGCTGAAGATTAGATGGGTAGATCACATACACTCCTGGAAATGGAAAAAAGAACACATTGACACCGGTGTGTCAGACCCACCATACTTGCTCCGGACACTGCGAGAGGGCTGTACAAGCAATGATCACACGCACGGCACAGCGGACACACCAGGAACCGCGCTGTTGGCCGTCGAATGGCGCTAGCTGCGCAGCATTTGTGCATACGGAGCTCCATCGCAGTCTTTAACACTGGTAGCATGCCGCGACAGCGTGGACGTGAACCGTATGTGCAGTTGACGGACTTGGAGCGAGGGCGTATAGTGGGCATGCGGGAGGCCGGGTGGACTTACCGCCGAATTGCTCAACACGTGGGGCGTGAGGTCTCCACAGTACATCGATGTTGTCGCCAGTGGTCGGCGGAAGGTGCACGTGCCCGTCGACCTGGGACCGGACCGCAGCGACGCACGGATGCACGCCAAGACCGTAGGATCCTACGGAGTGCCGTAGGGGACCGCACCGCCATTTCCCAGCAAATTAGGGACACTGTTGCTCCTGGGGTATCGGCGAGGACCATTCGCAACCGTCTCCATGAAGCTGGGCTACGGTCCCGCACACCGTTAGGCCGTCTTCCGCTCACGCCCCAACATCGTGCAGCCCGCCTCCAGTGGTGTCGCGACAGGCGTGAATGGAGGGACGAATGGAGACGTGTCGTCTTCAGCGAAGAGAGTCGCTTCTGCCTTGGTGCCAATGATGGTCGTATGCGTGTTTGGCGCCGTGCAGGTGAGCGCCACAATCAGCACTGCATACGACCGAGGCACACAGGGCCAACACCCGGCATCATGGTGTGGGGAGCGATCTCCTACACTGGCCGTACACCACTGGTGATCGTCGAGGGGACACTGAATAGTGCACGGTACATCCAAACCGTCATCGAACCCATCGTTCTACCATTCCTAGACCGGCAAGGGAACTTGCTGTTCCAACAGGACAATGCACGTCCGCATGTATCCCGTGCCACCCAACGTGCTCTAGAAGGTGTAAGTCAACTACCCTGGCCAGCAAGATCTCCGGATCTGTCCCCCATTGAGCATGTTTGGGACTGGATGAAGCGTCGTCTCACGCGGTCTGCACGTCCAGCACGAACGCTGGTCCAACTGAGGCGCCAGGTGGAAATGGCATGGCAAGCCGTTCCACAGGACTACATCCAGCATCTCTACGATAGTCTCCATGGGAGAATAGCAGCCTGCATTGCTGCGAAAGGTGGATATACACTGTACTAGTGCCGACATTGTGCATGCTCTGTTGCCTGTGTCTATGTGCCTGTGGTTCTGTCAGTGTGATCATGTGATGTATCTGACCCCAGGAATGTGTCAATAAAGTTTCCCCTTCCTGGGACAATGAATTCACGGTGTTCTTATTTCAATTTCCAGGAGTGTAACTAATGAGGAGGTATTGAATAGCACTGGGGAGGAGTTTGTGGCACAACTTGACTAGAAGAAGGGATCGGTTGGTAGGACATGTTCTGAGACGTCGAGGGATCACCTATTCAGTATTGGAGGGCAGCGTGGAGGGTAAAAATCGTAGAGGGAGACCAAGAGATGAATACACTGATTCAGAAGGATGTAGGCTGCAGTAGGTACTGGGAGATGAAGAAGCTTGCACAGGATAGAGTAGCAGGGAGAGCTGCATCAAACCAGTCTCAGGTCTGAAGACCACAACAACCACAACCTATGACAACAGGAGAAACTCTTAAAAACTATACCTAAAGCCAATAGTTAGCCTGGGGGGGGGGGGGTGGGGGGGGGGCGGGGCTGAGGGGAAGTAATCTAAAGACGTCGTGGTAATAAAGATATGGGGATAAAACGTGAGGTGATCAACGAGCTAAAATCACCTTCATCGTAGAAGGAAAATGAGCATAAAAAGAAATAAGATGAACAGCTTGACAAACCGCGCTGGCCAATCAGCGCGCGCATGTGATAACCCCCAGATCATCAGATCTGCAGGTGTGAAGAAGGAAGTAAAGGCGCGAAACCTTCAAAAAAATTTGTATTTCTTAGTAGGAGTTGGTCGTTAAGGATATTGTCTTTAACATGTTGCAGATGCTTAAAGATCTGCATTTCCTCGAAAACATCCTGTTTTAAGCCCTTAACCTCGGCATGAAGTAACTCGATATTATCTGGGGAGCTCGGCGAATGAGCCTTTTGCACAAGGTGTTCCGCATAAGTAGAGCCCTTAGTAACGTCACCGCTTCTGGTAGGAATATCCTGTTTATACCTGAGACCCAGAGCTCGTCCCGTTTGCCCGATGTAAAATTTTGGACAATCCCCGCATGTAATTTTGTATACTCCTCATTCGGAAAGTTTATCGCTCTTACTCTACAAGGAGTGAATTAAATTCCTGTGTAAACTATTATTACGAGGGCAGTTCAATAAGTAATGCAACACATTTTCTTTCTGAAACAGGGGTTGTTTTATTCGGCATTGAAATACACCAGGTTATTCCCCAATCTTTTAGCTAAACAACACTATTTTTCAACGTAATCTCCATTCAATGCTACGGCCTTACGCCACCTTGAAATGAGGGCCTGTATGCCTGCACGGTACCATTCCACTGGTCGATGTCGGAGCCAACGTCGTACTGCATCAATAACTTCTTCATCATCCGCATAGTGCCTCCCACGGATTGCGTCCTTCATTGGGCCAAACATGTGGAAATCCGACGGTGCGAGATCGGGGCTGTAGGGTGCATGAGGAAGAACAGTCCACTGAAGTTTTGTGAGCTCCTCTCGTGTGCGAAGACTTGTGTGAGGTCTTGCGTTGTCACGAAGAAGGAGAAGTTCGTTCAGATTTTTGTGCCTACGAACACGCTGAAGTCGTTTCAATTTCTGAAGAGTAGCACAATACACTTCAGAGTTGATCGTTTGACCATGGGGAAGGACATCGAACAGAATAACCCCTTCAGCGTCCCAGAAGACTGTAGCCGTGACTCTACCGGCTGAGGGTATGGCTTTAAACTTTTTCTTGGTAGGGGAGTGGGTGTGGCGCCACTCCATTGATTGCCGTTTTGTTTCAGGTTCGAAGTGATGAACCCATGTTTCATCGCCTGTAACAATCTTTGACAATAAATTGTCACCCTCAGACACATGACGAGCAAGCAATTCCGCACAGATGGTTCTCCTTTGCTCTTTATGGTGTTCGGTTAGACAACGAGGGACCCAGCGGGAACAAACCTTTGAATATCCCAACTGGTGAACAATTGTGACAGCACTACCAACAGAGATGTCAAGTTGAGCACTGAGTTGTTTGACGGTGATCCGTCGATCATCTCGAACGAGTGTGTTCGCACGCTCCGCCATTGCAGGAGTCACAGCTGTGCACGGCCGGCCCGCACGCGGGAGATCAGACAGTCTCGCTTGACCTTGCGGCGATGATGACACACGCTTTGCCCAACGACTCACCGTGCTTTTGTCCACTGCCAGATCACCGTAGACATTCTGCAAGCGCCTATCAATATCTGAGATGCCCTGGTTTTCCGCCAAAAGAAACTCGATCACTGCCCGTTGGTTGCAACGCACATCCGTTACAGACGCCATTTTAACAGCTCCGTACAGCGCTGCCACCTGTCCGAAGTCAATGAAACTATACGAGACGAAGCGGCAATGTTTGAAAATATTCCACAAGAAATTTCCGGTTTTTTCAACCAAAATTGGCCGAGAAAAAAAATGTGTTGCATTACTTATTGAACTGCCCTCGTAGTAGAATAGGCGACTCTGAAATTATGGGCTCTGAGTAAACACGCCAATTTGTAACTTATATTGCGTATGTAAGGAATAGATATCGTTGCCACTTGTCATCTAACGCATCCCCTAGGGTGGAAGACGCAATATTATTTTTATTTATTTTCTTGTTATATATCTGCCTTACCAACTGAGGCCTATGGCAATATTCTCAAGTGTGAGGAGTTCAGTTTCTACCGCATCTGGTGCAAGAGGGATGGCTGTAACTCGATGAATATTAGAATGAGAAAAGGCCATCTTATGGGCGTACGGATCGGCCGAGTCTGCAGGTATAATATTGTCGGCAAACGTGTTTTTCCGAAAAATATTAAATTCAATGCTGTTGTCAACCACAGTTAAAGTGAGATCCAAAAAATTTGAGGACCTAGTATCGGATTCTCGCTGCGATGTTGAAGGTTCTTTATTGGCTTTTGGTACTGCCCATAAAGTCAGCTCAACAGGGGTAGAGTTGAAACTTCCTGGCATATTGAAACTGTGTGCCGGGCCGAGACTCGAATTCGGGAACTTTGCCGTTCGCGGGCAAGTGCTCTACCAACTGAGACGAGGTACTGGCGGAAGTAAAATTGTGAGCACGGGTCGTGAGTCGTGCTTGGGTAGCTCAGTCGATAGAGCACTTGCCCGCGAAAGGCAGAGGTCCCGAGTTCGAGTCTCAGTCCGGTACACCGTTTTAATCTGCCAGGAAGTTTCAAAATCACCGCACACTCCGCGGCAGAGTGAAAATTTCATTCTGGAGGTGTAGAGTTGCTGCCTCTGGATCACGGGGTCCGAGGTTCGATTCCTGGCCGGGCTGGGGATTTCCTGTGCCCGGGGACTGGGTGTTTGTGTTGTCCTCATCATTTCGTCGTCATGATTCGTGAAAGTGACTAGATTGGACTGTATGAAGACTGGGACTTTGCACGGGCGCTGACGACCGCGCTGTTCATTGCCCCACGAACCAAACCTCATCATCATCATCATCATCATCATCATGAACAGTTGGACATTGTTTTGCTCTTCCAGGTCGGAGGGCGAACTGTGCTGTGTCCAGAGCGAGACTGATGACGATGACGAGGCGAGCATCAGCAGCACGGCCAGTATTCGCAGGACCATCGAGAGGAACGCGCTGAGGAGGAGTCTGCTCAGGTACGCCTCGACAGTTCAGTTTAATCTCAGTGTTTCTGCAGTACTTCTTCACCTTCTCACCATTCAGTTTTCTTCCTTCCTTCTCTCCATGTTGTGTGCACAGGTATACCTCACCGACTATTTTTTTTTAATCTTCATGTTTTTCCAGTGTTCCTTCATATTCTCATCATCCTGTTTCTCCCTTCCTTCTGTCCATGTTGTCCTCTCAGATATACCTCACCTATTGCTTTATTCTTCACGTTTTTCCAGTATTCCTTCAACTTCTCACCATTCCGCTTTCTTCCTTCCTTCCGTCCATGTTGTTCTCGACTTCAGTTCACCTGTCCCTAAAGTCTTGTAAATTGAGTATTTGATCCGTAAAAAAGTTTTTCTCTGTTACGTCGTATTTGTAGATGTTGTTTCTTTCTAGTCCTTTTCTTATTTATGTTATCCATTCTGTGCTCCACTTCTTTTTCCAGAAATACAGGAATATGTAAATGGTGCACACTTATCTTGATCTCCAAAATCATGTTACTTATCATCTCATGATGCGTTTCGGGAAAAATCCCATCATCAGGTATATCAAAATAAGTACAAGGTGTCTTTCTGCTCCACTCTGTAACACTATCAATGCGTCAACTGACATACACAAGTTGACACTGTACGAGGTAAACAATTATGCCAGTAAGTGGTGTTAGTGATAGTAACGCCAATATCATTGGGTGTAATTATTGTTATGTGGGAAACACATTTGTATAAGAGGGGGTTCAATAAGTATTTCAGCATAATTTTTTTTTCGGGAAGCAAGTTGGTTTCATTCAGGATTCCAATACACCATTGCCAATTCTTTTAGCTACAAAACCCTATTTTTCAATGTAACCTCCGTTCATTGCTATGCCCTTACACCACCTTACTGCGAGATCCCGTATAACCATATGGCACTCCTCTACTGGATGCCGTCAGAGTCAACATCCTGCTCCATCAGTAACCTCCCCATCATCCACGTACTGCTTCTCACAGAGTGTATCCTTCGTTGGGCTGAACAGATGGAAGCCAGAAGGTACGAGGTCTGCGTTGTGGGGGGTGGATGAGGAAGAACAGTCCGACCAACTTTTGTGAGCTCCTCTCAGTTGCGCAGCCTCGTGCGATGCACGAGCAACTCTGCTCAGATGGTCCTTCTTTGCTCTTGTGGTGTTCTGTTTGGTGACAAGTCGATGGGCACGCACACCTGTGGGTACCCCAATTGGTGGACGAGCGTGTCAGCACTTCCAACAGAGAGGTCGAGTCATGCGTCGAGGTGTTTCATTGTGATCCATCGATAACATCGGACGAGAGTGTCCACACGTTCTGGGAGTCACCACTGTACATCTGGTCGGCTGGGGGAGATGGGACAGGTTTAGGCGACCTTGTTGTGATGAAGACGGACACTTCGCCCAACGACTCACCGTGCTTTTGTTCACTGCCAGTTCCCTGTGGACGTTCCTCGAGCGCCTAAGAATATCTGCGATGCTCTGCTTTTCTGCCAAAACAAACTCATTGACAGGTCTCTACTTGGGTGCCCCTCTGTTACAGATGCCATTTTGGAGGCTGCGTATAGCACCGGCAGCTATTGGAACTTCATGAAACTGAAACTGTAGGGGCTGAAGTGGAAATATTCC
The DNA here is from genome assembly GCF_023898315.1 of Schistocerca nitens. Classification (NCBI taxonomy): domain Eukaryota; kingdom Metazoa; phylum Arthropoda; class Insecta; order Orthoptera; family Acrididae; genus Schistocerca; species Schistocerca nitens. The sequence goes on from NC_064624.1 coordinate 207,695,197, forward strand.
GAGATGTCTCACAACAAATTTCGCATTTTCTTTTTCAGCCGAAATTGGGCAGGGAAAACAAAGTGTTACATCCCTTACTGAACGCCGCTCGTGTTATCTATAAGGGACGCTCAAAAAATTTCCGATTCAGGGTGTTTCTGCTGCGTAATGCAACGTAGCGCTACTCCAGTGCAGGTATATAAGCACCGACATGTAGGAACGGCTCAGTGTGACATTCTTGTCCTTCCAGTGTGCTTGCAGCAAGCGCGGAAACATGAACTACAGCGACTTAATTACCGAATGCGTCTAAGCAGGCCCAGCCTGCTGTTATTGCTGTCTCGGCTGCCGAAGAACAGATACTTGTACACATCCACCGAAGACTGAAGAAAGTGTATGGGATAGGAAGTCTGTCAGAAAGCACCGTTGTGGAATGGTGCGCCAAGTTCCGCGCCGTTCGCGATTCGACCCGAGGCACCGCTTTATCTGGGAAGCAGGCCAGCTCCGTCCATTACTGACACCTCAACTGGTATACATTCGAGCACCCAGTCCATAGTCCTGACCTCTTCCCAGGCGATTATCACGCCTTCAGTCCCTTAAAGATGGGCCTTGGATGTCGACGATTCCTGATCGATGTGCTGCAGGCAGTTCTGGACATCTTCACGCAACAGGACACCGAGTATCACCAAACGGATATCCTCAAACCGGGCTGTCGGTGGTGTGAGAGCCACAATACTCGCGGCCATTTTGCCTGATTGGCATACTGATTCTTGTGATCGCCCCCCTTATAAGTCAAGGAACTTCTTACCAAACAAATCATGCTATACTAAAAAGACCCTAGCTCCAAAATTCCATAGCTGCTGGAATTTGAACACAGGAAGAGAGACACAGCGAAATAGCTGCGTATAAAAATTTCAGCCAAAGTGTTTAAAAGGAACGTTACAAGGCACAATCAAAAGTATATCAATAAATACACTACTGGCCATTAAAATTGCTACACCAACAAGAAATGCAGATGATAAACGGGTATTCATTGGACCAATATATTTTACTAGAACTGACATGTGATTACATTTTCACGCAATTAGGATGCATTGATCCTGAGAAAGAAGTACCCAGAACAACCACCTCTGGCCGTAATAACGGCCGTGATACGCCTCGGCATTGAGTCAAACAGAGCTTAGATGGCGTGTACAGGTACAGCTGCCCATGCAGCTTCAACACGATACCACAGTTCATCAAGAGTAGTGACTGGCATATTGTGACGAGCCAGTTGCTCGGTCACCATTGACTAGACGTTTTCAATTGGCGAGAGATCTGGAGAATGTGCTGGCCAGGGCAGCAGTCTTAACACTTTCTGTATCCAGAAAGGCCCGCACAGGACCTGCAACATGCGGTCGTGCATTATCCTGCTGAAATGTAGGGTTTCGCAGGCATTGAATGAAGGGTAGAGCCACGGGTCGTAACACATCTGAAATGTAACGTCCACTGTTCAAAGTGCCGTCAATGCGAACAAGAGGTGACCGAGACGTGGAACCAATGGCACACTATACCATCACGCCGGCTGATACGCCAGTATGGCGATGACGAATACACGCTTCCAATGTGCGTTCACCGCGATGACGCCAAACACGGATGCGGCCATCGTGATGCTGTAAACAGAACCTGGATTCATCCGAAATAATGACGTTTTGGCATTCGTGCACCCAGGTTCGTCGTCGAGTTCACCATCGCAGGCGCTCCTGTCTGTGATGCAGCGTCAAGGGTAACCACAGCCACGGTCTGTGCAGGTGCAAACGTCGTCGAACTGTTCGTGCAGATGGTTGTTGTCTTGCATACGTCCCCATCTGTTGACAGGGATCGAGACGTGGCTGCACGATCCGTTACAGCCATGCGGCTACAATCCGACCTTTGTCAAAGTCAGAAACGTGATGGTTCGCATTTCTTCTCCTTACACGAGGCATCACAACAACGTCTCACCAGGCAACGCCGGTCAACTGCTGTTTGTGTATGAGAAATGCGTTGGAAACTTTCCTCGTGTCAGCACGTTGTAGGTGTCGCCACCGGCGCCAACCTTGTGTGAATGCTCTGAAAAGCTAATCATTTGCATATCACAGCATCCTCTTCCTGTCGGTTAAATTTCGCGTCTGTAGCACGTCATCTTCGTGGTGTAGCAATTTTGATGGCCAGTAGTGTATAAAAATATATTGGCACATATGATAATACGGAATGTCGTAGGATGTGACCAAAAAACTCCGCATTCATTTTAATAGAATTGATGATGGGTCCTCCTGGAACTCATCGTGAGATGATAGTGAATTTATTTTGGCGATCAACACAAATATTTCATCATTTAGTGCGAATCTAATCGCAGATATCCTGAGAGGCTTTTTGTCTAAGGTGATAAAAAGAGTAATAATTCTTAAATTTAGCGGCACCACCTAAAGAGGATTAATCTTCACTTTGTCATTGCTTCAGGTATTTTCTGTATATTGCGCTAGCTCTTCTCTTAACATCTCTTTTCCCAGTTGTCTGTAATGCGTATTACACCTTCGTTTTTTGTAGTAATGCGTCTTTTTACTATCTATTTCTTCAGCTTGTTGTTCACATACATGTACACACCCTGGTCTTGCCACTGTGCTGCGCTGTTTTAGTTTATGTTGTAGATATTGTTTACTCAAACCAGCTGCTCTCTCCAATGCAAATTTTTCTAGTCCCTCCTGCTGCGTATTTTCTCCAAGATTTTTAAATTTACGAAGCTGCTCTATTTACTTATTTGCTTCTATGTATTTTGTTGCATTTTTTTCTTTCGAATTCTGTCCTTTTAGCTGCCATTGTGTTTCCAATTCTATTTTTCCCAGAAGATTTATTTGAGTAACTGCATCTGCCATATTTTATGGAAGTATTGCAAAGTAAGGCAGAAAAGGCGGAAAGTTTGCCTTAATTCCAATTGATTTCCATCCCGCAATTACTGGTTCAGTTGTCATGCGGCCACGTTGGAAACCTTCATACGTGAATCACATGAGTACAAGCAACAGTTCAGCCATACACCACTGGCCATTTATACTTTGCGTATGCGATACTACGCCATCTGTATATGTCAGTATCGCTATCCAATGACTTTCGTCACGCCGGCCGGAGTGGCCAAGCGGTTCTAGACGCTACAGCCTGGAACCGCGCGACCTCTACGGTCGCAGGTTCGAATCCTGCCTCGGGCATGGATGTGTGTGATGTCCTTAGGTTAGTTAGGTTTAAGTAGTTCTAAGTTCTAGGGGACTGATGACCTCACAAGTTACGTCGCATAGTGCTCAGAGCCATTTGAACCAACTTTCGTCACGTCAGACTAGTTACCAACTGTGGAACCCGGAAATTCCTAAAGGTACAAAATTACTAGCAAGGGTAGTATTAGGCACTCTAACCTTACAATAAATTTGGGACGCAATCCTTCACATGCTATGTCGACTTTTAGACGTCGCCATGTTCATGAGACCATTACGATCTTCTGGATCACTGGGTGTAAATTTGTTGTTGTTGTTGATGTTGTGGTCTTCAGTGCAGAGACTGGTTTGATGCCGCTATCCATGCTACTCTATCCTGTACAAGTCTCTTCACCTCCGAATAACTACTGCAACCTACATCCCTCTGAATCTGCTTAGTGTATTCATCTCTTGGTCTCCCTCTACGATTTTTACCCTCCACGCTGCCCTCCAATACTAAATTGGTGATCACTCGATGCCTCAGAACGTCTCCTACCAACCGACCCCTTCTTCTCGTCAAGTTGTGCCACAAACTCCTCAATCCTACTCAATACCTCCTCATTAGTTATATGATCTACCCATCTAATCTTCAGCATTCTTCTGTAGCAACACATTTCGAAAGCTTCTATTCTCTTCTTGTCCAAACTATTTATCGTCCATGTTTCACATCCATACATGGCTACACTCCATACAAATACTTTCAGAAACGACTTCCTGACATTTAAATCTATACTCGATGTTAACAAATTTCTCTTCTTCAGAAACGTTTTCCTAACCATTGCCAGTCTACATTTTATATCCTCTCTACTTCGACCATCATCAGTTATTTTGCCACCCAAACAGCAAACCTCCTTTACTACTTTAAGTGTCTCATTTCCTAATCTAATTCCATCAGCATCACCCGATTTAATTCGAATACATTCCATTATCCTCGTTTTGCTTTTGTTGATGTTCATCTTATATCCTCCTTTCAAGACACTGTCCATTCCGTTCAGCTGCTCTTCCAGGTCCTTTGCTGTCTCTGATAGAATTGCAATGTCATCGGCGAACCTCAAAGTTTTTATTTCTTCTCCATGGATTTTAATTCCTACACCGAATTTTTCTTTTCTTTCGTTCGCTGCTTGCTCAATATACAGACTGAATAACATCTGGGATACGCTACAACCCTGTCTCACTCCCTTTCCAACCACTGATTCCTTTCCGTGCCCCTCGACACATTATTTTACCCCTGCCACCTTCAGAATTTCAGAGAGAGTATTCTAGTCGACATAGTGAAAAACTTTCTCCAAGTCTACAAATGCTATAAACGTAAGTTTGTCTTCACTGACTTATCTTCTTAGATTAATCGTAGGGTCAGTAGTGCGTCGTGTGTTCCAACATTTCTACAGAATCCAAACTGATCTTCCCCGAGGTCGGCTTGTACGAGGTTTTCCATTCGTCTGTAAAGAATTCGCGTTAGTATTTTGCAGCTGTGACTTATTAAACTGATAGTCCGGTAATTTTGACATCTGTCTACACCTGCTTCCTTTGGGCTCGTTATTATTATATTCTTCTTGAAGTCTCAGGCTACTTCGCCTGTCTCATACATCTTGCTCACCAGACGGTAGAGTTTCGTCATGACTGGCTCTTCCAAGGCTACGAGTTGTTCTAATGGAATGTTGTCTACTCCTGGGCCCTTGTTTCGACTTTGGTCTTTCCGTGCTCTGTCATATTCTTCACGCAGTATCCATTTCATCTTCATCTGCCTCCTCTTCCATTTTCATAATATTGCCTTCAAGTACATCGCCCTTGTATAGACCCTCTATATACTCCTTCCACCTTTCCACTTTCCATTCTGCGCTTAGCACTGGTTTTCCATCTGAGCTCTTGATATTCATACAGGTGGTTCTCTTTTCTCCAAAGGTCTCATTAATTGTCCTGCAGGCAGTATCTATCTTACCCCTAGTGAGATAAGCCTCTACAGCCTTCCATCTGTCCTCTGGCCATCCTTGCTTAGCCATCTTGCCCTTCCTGTCGATCACTTTTTTGGACTTTTGATTCCTTTTCGCCTGCTTCATTTACCCAGTTTCTCCTTTCATCAGTTAAATTCAATATTTCTTCTGTTACCCAAGGATTTCTAATAGCCCTCGTCTTTTTACCTATCCTCTGCTGCCTTGACTATTTCATACCTCAAAGCTACCCATTCTTCTTCTGCTGTATTTCTTTCCTCCATTCCTGTCAGTTGTTCCCTTATGCTCTCCCTGAATCTCCGTACAACCTCTGGTTTAGTCAGTTTATCCAGGTCCCATCTCCTTAAATTCCCACCTTTTTGCAGCTATTTCGTAATTATTCGACAATACCAGACTTTAGACTCTCAATAAATGTGGCTTTCCTGTACGGGAATATACGTAACGTAGGAGTGCAGGGTGTGGCACACAGACCACGACTTACGGGAGTTTGCGTCCGGCTGTGATTCGTGCACGGATAGCCGAAGCGGTTGAGGTGCCCGCCACCACTCGTGTAAGGCGGGATGTCAGCGGTTCGTGCCCCGGTCCGTCGCAGTTTTCATTGTCGTCATTCTAACACATAGTCGATGCTGATTATTGGGAATGGCGAATAGACGTCCTGTTCAAAATTGGAAAGTTGCCTGTGACGTTTCTAACGTGTGTTGCGGTTCATCTTCAGGTACGAGCCCGGGTCGCGCGGCGTGCACCCCAGCCGGCGGGCGCACGGTTCGAGCCACGGCGCCTCCGAGGAGTCTCTGGTGGAGCGCATTCGCCGCCTCACCTGCGACCTGGACGGCGAGGAGTCCGCGCCGCCTGCCAGGTTTGTACCCTTGATGATGATGATGATGAGTTTCGAGCTGCCGAAACTGCCGTATGTTAAAAAAAGGAAGATGATAGCGTATGTGGTGAAACAGAAAAGTGCCGCCCAGTCTTCCTCCATTTCTAATGACCTTTCTTCGATGGGGAGTGTAACCAGAATCTTACGGAAATACACGGTCATCCGTAGTTGTTCATTACGTGGGCTACCATTAGGAAACTACACTAAAAAACCTGACTCGCCCTCCAAGAGTTTCTGTACGAACGTAATTGATATCTACATCTACATCGAAACTCCGCAAGTTACATTTAAGTACCGTGCAGAGGGTTCGTCGAACCAGCTTCACAATTCTGTGATATTCCAATCTCCTATGGCGCGCGGACAGAACGAAAACCTATACCTTTCCGTATGCGCTCTGATTTTCCTTATTTTATCTTGGTGATGGTTTCTCCCTATGTAGGTCGGCGTCAACAAAATATTTTCGCATTCCGAGGAGAAAGTTGATGACTGGAATTTCGTGACAAGATTCCTCCGCAACGAAAAACGCCTTTGTTTTAAACCCAAATCTTCTATCATTTCAGTTACTCTCTCTCCCTTATTTCGCGATAATACAAAACGTGCTGCCTTTCTTTGAACTTTTTCGATGTACTCCGTCAGTCCTACCTGGCAAGGATCCCACACCGCGCAGCAGTATTCTAAAAGAGGACGGACAAGCATAGTGTAGGCAGTCTCCTTGGTAGGTCTGTTACATTTTCTAAGCGTCCTGCCAATAAAACGCAGTCTTTGGTTAGCCTTCCCCACAACAATTTCTGTGTGTTCCTTCCAATTTATGTTATTCGCAATTGTAATTCCTAAATATTGTTAAATTTAGGGCCTTTAGATTTGACTGATTTATCGTGTAACTGATGTTTAACGGATTCCTTTTAATAATCATGTGGATGAACTCACACTTTGTTATTTAAGGTCAACTGCCAATTTTCGCACCATAGAGATATCTTTTATAAATCGTTTTGCAATTTGTTTTGATCTTCTGATGGCTTTACTAGTCGACAAGCAACAGCGTCATCTACAAACAACCGAAGACGGCTGCTCAGATTGTCTCACAAATAGTTTATATAGATAAGGAACAGCAAAGGGCCTATAACACTACCTTGGGGGACGCCAGAAATCACTTCTGTTGTACTAGATTACTTTCCGTCAGTTACTACGAACTGTGACCTCTCTGACTGGAAATGACAAATCCAGTCACACAACTGGGACGATATTCTATAAGCAAGCAATTTCGCTACAAGCCCCTTGTGTGGTACAGTGTCAAAAGCCTTCTGGAAAACCAGAAATATGGAATCAGTTTGAGATGCCATGTCAGTAGCACTCAACACTTCATGCGAGTAAAGAGCTAGTAGTGTTTCACAAGGACGATTTTTTTTTTTCTAAATCCGTGTGACTGTGTGTCAATAGACTGTTTTCTTCGAGGTAATTCATAATGATCGACCTGAAGGTATGATCCACAATTCTGCTGCATATTGACGTTAATGATATGGGCCTGTAATTTAGTGGATTACTCCTGCTAACTTTCTTGAATATCAATGTGATCTGTACAACTTTCCAGTCTTTGGGTATGTCGAGCGAATGGTTGGTGTGATTGTTAAGTATGGAGCTGTTGCATCTGCATACTCTGAAAGGAACCCAATTGGTACACAGTCTGGACCAGAAGACTTGCTTTTATTAAATGATTTAAGTTGCTACTTCATGTTGGCAGCTGTTCTTGATTCGAATTCTGGAATATTTACTTCGTATTTTTTTCGTGAGGGCGTTTCGGAAGGCTCTGTTTAGTAACTCTGCTGTGGCAGCTCTATCTTCGATAGTATCTCCATTGTTATCGCGCAGAGAAGGCACTGATTGTGTCTTGCCGCTAATATGCTTCACATACGACCAGAATCTCTTTGAATTTTCTGCCAGGTATGGAGACAAAGTCTTCTTGGAGAAATAATAAACAACCAGTCAGTTACAAAACGGAGAGTTTATTGACCACTATATCAGCGGTTATACAAACGCCGTTTTTGGAAGGAAATAGTGATAACCTTGTCAGGTTAACAGTGAATAATATGTAGTTACGAACACAAGAGTTATTCATACTTACAGGGTTACATGTTATGTGACGGAAGTACGTAAAAATACACTCCTGGAAATGGAAAAAAGAACACATTGACACCGGTGTGTCAGACCCACCATACTTGCTCTGGACACTGCGAGAGGGCTGTACAAGCAATGATCACACGCACGGCACAGCGGACACACCAGGAACCGCGGTGTTGGCCGTCGAATGGCGCTAGCTGCGCAGCATTTGTGCACCGCCGCCGTCAGTGTCAGCCAGTTTGCCGTGGCATACGGAGCTCCATCGCAGTCTTTAACACTGGTAGCATGCCGCGACAGCGTGGACGTGAACCGTATGTGCAGTTGACGGACTTTGAGCGAGGGCGTATAGTGGGCATGCGGGAGGCCGGGTGGACGTACCGCCGAATTGCTCAACACGTGGGGCGTGAAGTCTCCACAGTACATCGATGTTGTCGCCAGTGGTCGGCGGAAGGTGCACGTGCCCGTCGACCTGGGACCAGACCGCAGCGACGCACGGATGTACGCCAAGACCGTAGGATCCTACGCAGTGCCGTAGGGGACCGCACCGCCACTTCCCAGCAAATTAGGGACACTGTTGCTCCTGGGGTATCGGCGAGGACCATTCGTAACCGTCTCCACGAAGCTGGGCTACGGTCCCGCACACCGTTAGGCCGTCTTCCGCTCACGCCCCAACATCGTGCAGCCCGCCTCCAGTGGTGTCGCGACAGGCGTGAATGGAGGGACGAATGGAGACGTGTCGTCTTCAGCGATGAGAGTCGCTTCTGCCTTGGTGCCAATGATGGTCGTATGCGTGTTTGGCGCCGTGCAGGTGAGCGCCACAATCAGGACTGCATACGACCGAGGCACACAGGGCCAACACCCGGCATCATGGTGTGGGGAGCGATCTCCTACACTGGCCGTACACCACTGGTGATCGCCGAGGGGACACTGAATAGTGCACGGTACATCCAAACCGTCATCGAACCCATCGTTCTACCATTCCTAGACCGGCAAGGGAACTTGCTGTTCCAACAGGACAATGCACGTCCGCATGTATCCCGTGCCACCCAACGTGCTCTAGAAGGTGTAAGTCAACTACCCTGGCCAGCAAGATCTCCGGATCTGTCCCCCATTGAGCATGTTTGGGACTGGATGAAGCGTCGTCTCACACGGTCTGCACGTCCAGCACGAACGCTGGTCCAACTGAGGCGCCAGGTGGAAATGGCATGGCAAGCCGTTCCACAGGACTACATCCAGCATCTCTACGATCGTCTCCATGGGAGAATAGCAGCCTGCATTGCTGCGAAAGGTGGATATACACTGTACTAGTGCCGACATTGTGCATGCTCTGTTGCCTGTGTCTATGTGCCTGTGGTTCTGTCAGTGTGATCATGTGATGTATCTGACCCCAGGAATGTGTCAATAAAGTTTCCCCTTCCTGGGACAATGAATTCACGGTGTTCTTATTTCAATTTCCAGGAGTGTATATCCGAAAAGTGTCAATGAAATATAAAATTTGACCTCCATAAAAAACCATCCAGAATATGGCAGTTGCTATTTAGTATTTCCCCACCAATATACGGCTACTGCACTAGCGTTACGTAGGCTAAGGGAAGATTTTAGCAAGAGAGGACACTGGTGGTTTTCGCAAAGAGGGTGTCCAGTGGTGAATCAAACTTTATCGTTATTAACCTGCTCAAAACGTTAAAACTAGAAGTATGGCGTTAAAAACCGGATCATATTGAGCTGTGTACATATTTGAAATTAAGAAAACGACAACAGGAATTAAGTTGGTGTGTAGAAAAGTCATTCTGGCAACAACAAATTACGTAAACTATGAGAGAGTATAAATAGAAAACAATAGTAAAAAGACTGGGAAAGACAAGGGGGGCAAGGTGGAGAAGGGGGGACTGGGAAAATGTGGGAGGAGAGGGGGTGGAGAAGGAAGGGAGGGGAAGGTGACAAAAATGTATATAAACAACAAATACTGTGAACACCCAAACCTCTGGAAACACATTTACATCACAATGCAGAAGAAATGTATGTACCATTAGTATGTACAGACGAGTCAGTAGTCATCTGGAAGATCGAATCCCCATTTCTCCCCTCTATCCTCCCCCCTCCCAGTCTTTTTGCTATTGTTTTCTATTTCCGCTATCTGACAGTTCACTTAATTATATTTATTACCAGAATGGTAACTTATTACTTTTTGCCACTTTCTAGATTTTAAATTTGTACACAGCTAAATATGGTCCGGTTTTTAATCCCAGCCATGTGTAAAAAATCTTTAGACTTGATTGTATATGTAGGTACCAATAATACCAACGGCCTTGCCGCAGTGGTAACACCGGTTCCCGTCAGATCACCGTAGTTAAGCGCTGCTGGGCTGGGCTAGCACTCGGATGGGTGACCGCCCGGTCTGCCGAGCGCTGTCGGCAAGCGGGCTGCACTCAGCCCTTGTGAGGCAAACTGAGGAGCTACTCGGCTGAGAAGTAGCGGCTCCGGTCTCGGAAACTGACATACGGCCGGGAGAGCGGTGGGCTGACCACGTGACCCTCCGTATCCGTATACCATGACGCCTATGGGGTGAGGATGACACGGCGGTCGGTCGGTGCCGTTCGGCCTTCATGGACTGTTGGGGAGGGGTTTTAGTTTAGGTAGTAATAATGACGATGTCGTGTGCGCCAGCGGATTGGATGCAAGTCTTCGTTTTGACGTCACTTTGGCGACTTGCATGTCCCTAAACTTCCTCAGTTACCTGGCCGGGAGAAAAGGAGCTACAGTTGAATTTGGAATCCAAAATACGTGTCATTTCTGGCGCCTCCTCACTTGTTGAGAGATAAAGACGAGGTTAAAACGAAGACTGGTAAACCTGTGCTCCAAACTGGAGTCGATTCCGTGACCTCTGCCTTTTCAGGCACATGTACTCTACTGCTAGACGATCAGGTATGTAAAAGGGAGGTTCAGTAAGTAACAAAATACGTTTTTTTACGAAAGCAAATTGATTTTATTGAGTATTCCAGTACACCATACCATTCCCCAATGTTTTGGCTACAAAACCTTATTTTCCAACATATGTACATCTACATCCATACTCGGCAAGCCACCTGACGGTGTGTGGCGGAGGGTACTTTGAGTACCTTTATCGGTTCTCCTTTCTATTCCAGTCTCGTGTTGTTCGTGGAAAGAAAGATTGTCGGTATGACCCTGTGTGGGCTCTAATCTGTCTGATTTTATGCTCACGGTCTCTTCACGAGATATACGTAGGAGGGAGCAGTATATTGCTTGACTCCTCGGTGAAGGTATGTTCTCGAAACTTAAACGAAGTCCCGTACCGAGCTACTGAGCGTCTCTCCTGCAGACCCATCCACTGGAGTCTAGCTATCATCTCCGTAACGCTTTCGCGATTACTAAATGATCCTGTAACGAAGCGCGCTGCCCTCCGTTGGATCTTCTCTATCTCTTCTATCAACCCTATCTGGTACGGATCCCTCACCGGTGAGCAGCATTCAAGCAGTGGGCGAACAAGCGTACTGTAACCTACTTTCTTTGTTTTCGGATTGCATTTCCTTAGGATTCTTCCAATGAATCTCAGTCTGGCATCTGCTTTACCGGCGATAAACTTTATATGATCATTCCAGTCTAAATCACTCCTAATCCGTACTCCCAGATAATTTATGGAATTAACTGCTTCCAGTTGCTGACCTGCTATATTGTAGGTAAATGGTAAAGGATCTGTCTTTTTATGTGTTCGCAGCACATTACACTTGCCTACATTGAGATTCAATTGCCATTCCCTGCACCATGTGTCAATTCATTGCAGATCCTCCTGCATTTCAATACAATTTTCCATTGTTACAACCTCTCGATATACCACAGCATCATCCGCAAAAAGCCTCAGTGAACTTCTGATGTCATCCACAAGGTCATTTATGTATATTGTGAATAGCAACGGTCCTACGACACTCCCCTGCGGCACGCCTGAAATCACTCTTACTTCGCAAGACTTCTCTCCATTGAGAATGACACGCTGCGTTCTGTTATCTAGGAACTCTTCAATCACAAAATTGGTCCGATAGTCCATATGCTCTTACTTTGTTCATTGAACGACTGGGGGAACTGTATCGAACGCCTTGCGGAAGTCAAGAAACACGGCATCTATCTGTGTACCCGTGTCTATGGCCCTCTGAGTCTCGTGGACGAATAGCGCCAGCTGCGTTTCACACGATCGTCTTTTTCGAAACCCATGCTGATTCCTACAGGGTAGATTTTTAGTCTCCAGAAAAGTCATTATACTCGAACATTATACGTGTTCCAAAATTCTACAACTGATCGACGTTACGGATATAGGTCTATAGTTCTGCACATCTGTTCGATGTCCCTTCTTGAAAACGGGGATGACCTGTGACCTTTTGCAATCCTTTGGAACGCTACGCTCTTCTAGAGACCTACGGTACACCGCTGCAAGAAGGGGGGCAAGTTCCTTTGCGTACTCTGTGTGAAATCGAACTGGTATCCCATCAGGTCCAGCGGCCTTTCCTCTTTTGAGCGATTTCAATTGTTTCTCTATCCCTCTGTCATCTATTTCGATATCTACCATTTTGTCATCCGTGCGACAATCTAGAGAAGGAACTGCAGTGCAGTGCAGTGCAGTGCATAGTCTCAGAGTTCAAGGTCATGGCCTTACGCCGTCTTACTGGGATTGGGGGAGGGGGGGGGGGGAGACGTGGGGGGCCTGTATCCCTGCAGGGCACAACTCTACTGGTGGACCTAGGAGCCAACGTGTTACTGTATAACCAACCTCCCAATCATCCACATACCGCTCCCGACGTAGTTAAATTGTGATTCGAGTGATCAGCTCAAATGAGAGTGTGCGCACGTTCGACCATTGCAGGAGTCATAGCGGCAGATCGGACAGATTTTGTCCGGGCTTGCTGTCATGGGGACAGCGCCTCGCCCAACGACTCACCGTGCTTTTGTTCACTCGCACTTCTCCGTAGACATTCTGCAAGCGCCCATGGACATCTGAGATGCTCAGGTTTTCCGCCAAAAGAAACTCCGTGATAGCTCTCTGCTTTGAACGCACCGCCGTCACAGACGCCATTTTGAGGGTTACGTATAGAATCGCCATCTGCTGGAACTTCTTGAAACTATAGGGACTGAACGGGGAATATTCCTCGATGCGCCACAACTAATTCTGCTTTTTTTTTCCCCCTCCACCGACGTTGGTTGAGAATGAAAATGTTGCATTACTTATTGAATGCCCCTCGTAAATACGAGGTGCATTCAAGTTCTAAGGCCTCCGATTTTTTTTCTAATTAACTACTCACCCGAAATCGATGAAACTGGCGTTACTTCTCGACGTAATCGCCCTGCAGACGTACACATTTTTCACAACGCTGACGCCGTGATTCCGTGGCAGCGGCGAAGGCTTCTTTAGGAGTCTGTTTTGACCACTGGAAAATCGCTGAGGCAATAGCAGCACAGCTGGTGAATGTGCGGCCACGGAGAGTGCCTTTCATTGTTGGAAAAAGCCAAAAGTCACTAGCAGCCAGGTCAGGTGAGTAGGGAGCACGAGGAATCACTTCTAAGTTGTTATCACGAAGAAACTGTTGCGTAACGTTAGCTCGATGTGCGGGTGCGTTGTCTCGGTGAAACAGCACAAGTGCAGCCCTTCCCGCACGTTTTTGTTGCAGTGCAGGAAGGAATTTGTTCTTCAAAACATTTTCGTAGGATGCACCTGTTACCGTAGTGCCCTTTGGAGCGCAATGATTAAGGATTACGCCCTCGCTGTCCCAGAACATGGACACCATCATTTTTTCAGCACTGGCGGTTACCCGAAATTTTTTTGGTGGCGGTGAATCTGTGTGCTTCCATTGAGCTGACTGGCGCTTTGTTTCTGGATTGAAAAATGGCATCCACGTCTCATCCATTGTCACAACCGACGAAAAGAAAGTCCCATTCGTGCTGTCGTTGCCCGTCAACATTGCTCGACAACGTTCCACACGGGCAGCCGTGTGGTCGTCCGTCAGCATTCGTGGCACCCACCTGGATGACACTTTTCGCATTTTCAGGTCGTCGTGCAGGATTGTGTGCACAGAACCCACAGAAATGCCAACTCTGGAGGCGATCTGTTCGACAGTCATTCGGCGATCCCCGAAAACAATTGTCTCCACTTTCTCGATCGTGTCGTCAGACCGTCTTGTGCGAGCCCGAGGTTGTTTCGGTTTGTTGTCACACGATGTTCTGCCTTCATTAAACTGTCGCACCCACGAACGCACTATCGGCACATCCGTAACTCCATCACCACATGTCTCCTTCAACTGTCGATGAATTTCAATTGGTTTCACACCACGCAAATTCAGAAAACGAATGATTGCACGCTGTTCAAGTAAGGAAAACGTCGCCATTTTGAGTATTTAAAACAGATCTCATTCTCGCCGCTGGCGGTAAAATTCCATCTGCCGTACGGTGCTGCCATCTCTGGGACGTATTGACAATGAACGCGGCCTCATTTTAAAACAATGCGCATGTTTCTCTTTCCAGTCCGGAGAAAAAAAATCGGAGGCTTTAGAACTTGAATGCACCTCGTAGTTCCTCAATAGGCTTTGATTAGCATCTTTTGATTGCACTGACTTAGAAGCTGAAATTATTTACACCGCCGAGGGACCGAAGACCTTAGTATTTTACATTAATTGCAACTTGATATTTCTACCCGTTCCTGAGAAAAAGGAGTCTTGACAGACAGACAGACAGACACGTGGGCAACAAATGGACAAAAAAATATTTTTTTTAGTGTGATAAAATTGCAATTTAGTATTTTACGGATTTTTCCTTCGCTTGTCCTGTGATACCTTGCTTCTTGTCAAGTTTTATGATTCTACGACTTATGCGAAGTACCCTACTGGTTTTGATGAATGCGTTTGTGTGTGTCGAAATATGTGGCCTACGTGTAAATGACCGTATCTTTTCATTTCATTGACTTACAAGCTTAAATCTTTCACGCCGCCTGTGGACCTTAAATCTCAGTGCTACACCGTGCTAAAAGTAACGCCTCCGAAATTTTTACGTGAAAATCGTACAGCTTTTTAAGTAAGACAATCTTTATTAATGTCATTCTTTGATGTTGTCAGTGAGGCGAGATATGCGCTTTGTTGATTTGAAACATGTAGATAAAAATTTTCCGTCAATATCATAAGTTCTCTTTACTGGTTACCGCTTTCGGCTCATAACCGAGCGATCTCCAGATCTAAGAATACAAAAAAAAAAAATTGCGTATAAATAGAGGACAATAAAAATTATTCCAGAATGAGATTTTCACTCTGCAGCCGAGTGTGCGCTGATATGAAACTTCCTGGCAGATTAAAACTGTCTGCCGGACCGAGAATCGCAAGACAAAGGCCCCGAGTTCCAGTCTCGGTGCGGCACACAGTTTTAATCTGCCAGCAAGTTCAATAAAAATCATTTTCAGTACCCCAATTTCCGTTATGGAATACATACCAATGTAACGCAGTAAACTATTTTTCTATTGGCATGCGTTGCGTAATAGAAATTCCAGTATAGAATATATGAGGGCCGTTCAGAAAGTAACCTCCGGTTGATTTAAAAAAATACACCAAGTTAAATACAAATATTTTAATATATACATCTTACAACTACATCTTTGCACTATTTTTCTACATAGTCTCCATAGCGATTGAGGCACTTATCGTATCTCTTCACAAGCTTTGAAATTCCTTCTGCATAAAAATCACCCGCTTGTGCCTGGAGCCAGCCTGTGACCGCATCTTTGAGCTCTTCGTCGTCATCAAACCGCTGTGACCCGAGCCATTTCTTCAAATGCATGAAGAGGTGATAATCACTTGGCGCCAGGTCTGGGCTGTAAGGTGGATGGTTGATAACGTACCACTTGAAGGACTCGAGAAGGGCCGTTGTTCTGCGAGCAGAGTGAGGACGGGCGTTATCGTGCAAAAAAACGATACCGGAAGTCAGCATACCACGGCGTTTGTTCTGTATAGCCCGTCGTAACATTTTTATTGTTTCACAGTACACGTCTTGATTAATGGTCGTACCACGTTCCACGAATTCAACCGACAACACCCCTTTGGCATCCCAAAACACCGTTGCCATCAGTTTTCTGGCAGAAAAATCTTGCGAGGCTTTTCTCGGTTTGGTAGGCGAATTTGAATGTGCCCACATGTTTGATTGTTCTTTTGTCTCAGGGTTCACGTACTTAATCCAGGTTTCGTCACCGGTCACGATTCTGTTTAACAATGGTTCTCCTTCGTCCTCATAACGTGACAGAAAGTCTAATGCAGAGGCCATTCTTTGAGTTTTGTGGTGGTCGGTAAGAATTTTGGGCACCCATCGTGCACAGAACTTACGGTAACCCAATCTTGCTGTCACTATCTCGTACCAGTAGACAACTCCGACATTGAGAAACGTCGATTTTCACGAACTTTTGCATCAACTGTCTGAACGAGTTCGTCAGTCACCAATGATGGTCTACCACTCCTCTCTTCATCACGAACGTTTTCTCGTCCACTTTTAAATAAACGTACCCATTCACGGACAACTCCTTCACTCATAACTCTCGGTCCGTACACGGCACAAAGCTCACGATGAATAGCTGCTGCAGAATATCCTTTGGCTGTAAAAAACCTTATGACAGCACGCACTTCACATTTGGCGGGGTTTTCTATTGCAGCACACATTTCAAACTGCCACAAAAACTAAACTAGCGCAGGTACGACGTTCACTCGACCACGGCTTGATGCCGACTGACCTGTTGAGTACGTGAATGCACAGATGGCTTCGCTACTCCCCCCACAAACCGCACTGTGACCAATCGGAGGTTACTTTCTGAACCGCCCTCGTAATTTTTATTGTTCATATTTCACACGCAGTTTTCTACCATTTTAGATCTGAGGATGGCTCGGTAAAGAGCCGGAACCTCTATAATCAGTACAGAATATTTGCGATTTTGACGTAAGATTTTTAGTCCACACGTGTTTCGAACTTTATTAACGTTACACAACTTTATGTTTACGTGTTTATTTGTTAACCTAGTAATCCTGAAGGCGGACACATTTCTCGCAGGGAGAGAGGGGCCAGACTCTTCGTGCCGTCGCGGTAGGATGTTTGTTGACGCAGCCGTCGCTTCGCATCTGCTTGCGCCGATTCATCACTAGCGAAGTGAGGCCCTCGAAACTGTTCTTTTAAGTTTCGCACACTGTTTAAAATCGGATGGCGCCAAGTGGATGGCAGCGAATTCGAGAGGCGTCAACGGCGCGTGCACGCCAGCGCAACTGTCAAAATACTGTACAACGATGAAAAGTCTTTGCTCTTAGGAAACCGACATTCGTACCAAGCACTGAACTGCGCAATGCTATCGACGTCATCTGAGCTCTGCCCGTTACAGCAGCTCCTCCATTTGTTGTCGATAGCAACAACAATGCTATTCTGAGGTGGTTGACACAACGGCTGTAATGCAAAAAAAATGGTTCAAATGGCTCTGTGCACTATGGGACTTAACATCTATGGTCATCAGTCCCCTAGAACTTAGAACTACTTAAACCTAACTAACCTAAGGACAGCACACAACACCCAGTCATCACGAGGCAGAGAAAATCCCTGACCCCTCCGGGAATCGAACCCGGGAACCCGGGCGTGGGAGGCGAGAACGCTACCGCACGACCACGAGCTGCGGACGGCTGTAATGCAACTGCTGTTCACAGAGACAGCTTTTTGCATGTGTACGACTTTTTTCGATCGCATTGTCTTGCATCCCAAAGCAAGGACTCTGCGATGGGGACGGTGGATATGTACGAACATGGAACACAGACAAATGCAATGTATTGCGAATACGTAGAAACAAGGATCTTTTATTGTGTGATTATATGACAGCGGAACAAACACTGGTAGCAGTTACTTCTGTAAAATATCTGGGAGTATGCGTGCGGAACGATTTGAAGTGGAATGATCATATAAAATGAATTGTTGGTAAGGCGGGTTCCAGGTTGAGATTCATAGGGAGAGTCCTTAGAAAGTGTAGTCCATCAACAAAGGAGGTAGCTTACAAAACACTCGTCCGACCTACACTTGAATATTGTTCATCAGTGTTGGATCCGTACCAGGTCGGGTTGACAGAGATAGAGAAGATCCAAAGAAGAGCGGCGCGTTTCGTCACAGGGTTATTCGGTAAGCGTGATAGCGTTACGGAGATGTTTAGCAAACTCGAGTGGCAGACTCTGTAAGAGAGGCGCTCTGCATCGCGGTGTAGCTCGCCGTCCAGGTTTCGAGAGGGTGCGTTTCTGGATGAGGTATCGAATATATTGCTTCCCCCTGCTTATACCTCCCGAGGATATCACGAATGTAAAATCAGAGAGATTCGAGCGCGCACGGAGGCTTTCCGGCAGTCGTTCTTCCCGCGAACCATACGCGAGTGGAACAGGAAAGGGAGGTAATGACAGTGGCACGTAAAGTGCCCTCCGCCACACACCGTTGGGTGGCTGGCGGAGTATAAACGTAGATGTAGATGAATCTCATCAGAACGTCTATTTACTACTGACACGATCCACTGGTTCTCCACATCCATTAGGAAACTTCCTGATCCATTTGGGGCATCGTCACTGTAACGCTTTTTAAAAAAAGCTTTTTTTCGATAATTTTTTGGGCAGAAGGAAAGGTGGTAGAGACGCAATACTTCTGGTAGTTATTGAGCTTATATTTAAGTATGTTACAAAAAAGTTTTGTCGGAAAGTATAAGAAAATGGCGACAATGCATAAATTCTCCCGAGAAATGTTGAATTTGAGGCGATCTGTGACACGCACTATAAATGGCTCCAGTCTGAATCTGGAAAAAGTGGGGGGGGGGGGTAGGGGAGAAGTCTGTGTAATCTACATGGGTGTAGATAGCGAACCACACAGCGAATTTTAGAAGCATTGGATTTTTGTGTAATTGCCGAGTGTTTGAATAAAGTTGTTCAATTTTCGCGAAAAAAAAACGAGAGCATTTGTTAGTAAATATTGTTTGAGTAATCTAAAATCCCCTTAGTAGTGTTGTTTCAAAGTTGCGGTTACATTTTCAAATAAAAAGACTGAAAATGATTGTAGTTTTACTGCATGCCGATTTGAAAAATCGTATTTCGAGGACAACGCGTTTCAAGTTCTGAAATGTGTTACGGCCATGAACAAAAGAAAAAATTCTACTTTTTGGAAACTGTCGCATTAATCTGCTATCGCAGGACTGACCTGTCGTACAGTACCGTTGCGACTGATATCGTATCCACTATTTTCTCGTAGGACGATTGAAATACACTACTGGTCATTAAAATTGCTACAGCAAGAAGAAATGCAGATGATAAACGGGTATTCGTTGGACAAATAGTCCGCAGCTCGTGGTCGTGCGGTAGCGTTCTCGCTTCCCGCGCCCGGGTTCCCGGGTTCGATTCCCGGCGGGGTCAGGGATTTTCTCTGCCTCGTGATGACTGGGTGTTGTGTGATGTCCTTAGGTTAGTTAGGTTTACGTAGTTCTAAGTTCTAGGGGACTGATGACCAGAGATGTTAAGTCCCATAGTGCTCAGTGCCATTTTCGTTGGACAAATATATTATGCTAGAACTGACATGTGATTACATTTTCACGCAATTCGGGTACGTAGATCCTGAGAAATCAGTAGCCAGAACAACCACCTCTGGCCGTAATAACGGCCTCGATACGCCTGGGCATTGAGTCAGAGATCGGATGGCGTGTACAGGTACAGCTGCCCGTGCAGCTTCAACACGATACCACAGTTCATCGAGAGTAGTGACTGGCGTATTGTGACGAGCCAGTTATTCGGCCACCATTGACCAGACGTTTTCAGTTGGTGAGAGATCTGGAGAATGTGCTGGCCAGGGCAGCGGTCGAACATTTTCTGTATCCAGAAAGGCCCGTACAGGACCTGCAACATGCGGTCTTGCATTATCCTGCTGAAATGTAGGGTTTCGCAGGGATCGAATTAAGGCTAGAGTCACGGGTCGTAACACATCTGAAATGTACCGTCGACTGTTCAAAGTGCCGTCAATGCGAACAAGAGGTGACCGAGACGTGTAACGGATGGCACCCCATACCACCACCCTGGGTGATACGTCAGTATGGCGAATGACGAATACACGCTTTGTGGTGTTACCTTTTTTATTATTATCTTCTCATTATCTATTGAAACAACATCGCCTTGTAATGTAATTTTAATTTTTCACCAAAAGCACATTCAACACAGCGGGAAAATACACGTCTTTCGTATCAAGACAAGAGAGAGAGACCTCCATACGTTCTTCAAAACAAAAAAGCTACGCAAAAGTAAAAAAAAAGAACAAAATTATTTACAAAATCGGTCGCTGGCGCAGCGCTCTTCTGCGTGTGCGATCGTAAAATATAACTTTGTATTGGCGGAGGCGCGGAAGTCAAAGTACCATTACAGCTTTCGATATGCGTTCACCGCGATGTCGCCAAACGCGGATGCGACCATCATGATGCTGTAAACAGAACCTGGATTCATCCGAAAAAATGACGTTTCGCCATTCGTGCACCAAGGTTCGTCGTCGAGTACACCATCGCAGGCGCTCCTGTCTGTGGTGCAGCGTCAAGGGTAACCGCAGCCACGGTCTCCGAGCTGATAGTCCGTGCTGCTGCCAACATCGTCGAACTGTTCGTGCAGATGGTTGTTGTCTTGCAAACGTCCCCATGTGTTGACTCACGGATCGAGACGTGGCTGCACGATCCGTTACAGCCGTGCGGATAAGATGCCTGTCATCTCGACTGCTAGTGATACGAGGCGGTTGGGATCCAGCACGGCGTTCCGTATTACCCTCCTGAACCCACCGATTCCATATTCTGCTAACAGTCATCGGATCTCGACCAACGCGAACAGCAATGTCGCGATACGGTAAACCGCAATCGCGTTAGGCTACAATCCGACCTTTATCAAAGTCTGAAACGTGATGGTTCGCATTTCTCCTCCGTTCACGAGGCATCACAACAACGTTCCACCAGGCAACGCCGGTCAACTGCTGTTTGTGTATGAGAAATCGGTTGGAAACTTTCCTCATGTTAGCACGTTGTAGGTGTCGCCACCGGCACCAACCTTGTGAGAATGCTCTGAGAAGTTAATTATTTGCGTATCATAGGATCTCCTTCCTGTCGGTTAAATTTCGCGTCTGTAGCACGTCACCTTCGTGGTGTAGCAATTTTAATGGCCAGTAGTGTAGCAGTCGTTGTAATTCCACGAACGCACTAAACTTCACAATTCGGGTTTAGTGCTACTACAAACAGGCACATTGCTAGAACGATTTGACAACTGATTTCATGTGTGTTCCGTATAAACTTAAAACTTGGCGGAACATTTCCTGGGCTGTTAGGAGAAGCAATAATTACTGCGAAGCGTAAGCCTCGAGGACTTTGTACCAGCAACGAGATGTCTGCCCTGCACGTTTTACGTGTCACGTGTTAAGAACTAATAGAGAAAACGGGAAGAAAATTTATAATCCTATAGCTGAATCCGTAATTCACATCAGAATCCTGGCCACTGTCTTTTAAAGTTCTTAGCAGAATCACCGAGTACTTCCGAACTGCCCTGCGCGTCATATACCTTCCTTGGACCCTTTGATGACCCAGTGTTTCGGAGCTGCGTTCTATACAACGTTTTCGTAATGTTTCTGCTCGAGTACACTTTCTTACCACTCGTTCTTAACTATATACTGTAAGATAAGCTATCGAAAGTCAGTACTGCACACAAAAATCAAGCGTCGTACCTTGTATTTTTCCTACTTTTGCTAACGCCAAGCTAACGTGTTATTAATAACTATTGAAAATATTATATATGAAGATAGTAACTGTTCCGGAAAGAACAGATACCATTGATGACCGTGCAGTTTATCTAGAATAAATGATAATTAATCCAAACCCTCAGCTGCGGACAGCAATTAGGTACATTACGTATGTACAGGGCTATTACAAATGATTGAAGCGATTTCATAAATTCACTGTAGCTCCATTCATTGACATATGGTCACGACACACTACAGATACGTAGAAAAAATCATAAAGTTTTGTTCGGCTGAAGCCGCACTTCAGGTTTCTGCCGCCAGAGCGCTCGAGAGCGCAGTGAGACAAAATGGCGACAGGAGCCGAGAAAGCGTATGTCGTGCTTGAAATGCACTCACATCAGTCAGTCATAACAGTGCAACGACACTTCACGACGAAGTTCAACAAAGATCCACCAACTGCCAACTCCATTCGGCGATGGTATGCGCAGTTTAAAGCTTCTGGATGCCTCTGTAAGGGGAAATCAACGGGTCGGCCTGCAGTGAGCGAAGAAACGGTTGAACGCTTGCGGGCAAGTTTCACGCGTAGCCCGCGGAAGTCGACGAATAAAGCAAGCAGGGAGCTAAATGTACCACAGCCGACGGTTTGGAAAATCTTACGGAAAAGGCTAAAGCAGAAGCCTTACCGTTTACAGTTGCTGCAAGCCCTGACACCCGATGACAAAGTCAAACGCTTGGAATTTTCGGCGCGGTTGCAACAGCTCATGGAAGAGGATGCGTTCAGTGCGAAACTTGTTTTCAGTGATGAAGCAACATTTTTTCTTAATGGTGAAGTGAACAGACACAGTGTGCGAATCTGGGCGGTAGAGAATCCTCATGCATTCGTGCAGAAAATTCGCAATTCGCCAAAAGTTAACGTGTTTTGTGCAATCTCACGGTTTAAAGTTTACGGCCCCTTTTTCTTCTGTGTAAAACACGTTACGGGACACGTGTATCTGGCCATGCTGGAAAATTGGCTCATGCCACAACTGGAGACCGACAGCGCCGACTTCATCTTTCAACAGGATGGTGCTCCACCGCACTTCCATCGTGATGTTCGGCATTTCTTAAACAGGAGATTGGAAAACCGATGGATCGGTCGTGGTGGAGATCACGATCAGCAATTCGTGTCATGGCCTCCAAGCTCTCCCGACTTAACTCCATGCGATTTCTTTCTGTGGGGTTATGTGAAAGATTGTGTTTAAACCTCCTCTACCGAGAAACGTGCCAGAACTGCGAGCTCGCATTAACGATGCTTTCGAACTCATTGATGGGGACATGCTGCGCCGAGTGTGGGGGCAACTTGATTATCGGCTTGATGTCTGCCGAATCACTAAAGGGGCACATATCGAACATTTGTGAATGCCTAAAAAAACTTTTTGAGTTTTTGTATGTGTGTGCAAAGCATTGTGAAAATATCTCAAATACTAAAGTTATTGTAGAGCTGTGAAATCGCTTCAATCATTTGTAATAACCCTGTAGACTGTGGACAGTTGGGAATGTGGGTTTCACGGGAGGAGTGCAAGGGATAAGTCCCTGCAGTCGCGCTATTCATCTGTGTCCTCGGTGGCTCAGATGGATAGAGCTTCTGCCATGTGAGCTGGAGATCCCGGGTTCGAGTCCCGGTCGGGGCACACGTTTTCAGCTGTCCCCATCGAGGTATATCAACAACACCTGCTGGCAGCTGAGGGTTTGGATTAATTATCATTTATTGACAATATTGTCGGAAATCGACGGCGATCTGGTGGATAATTGACGTACTAGTCAGTCTTTATCGCAAGGACTTATTAGAAACTTAGAAGTACATGTCAGATGCTAACTGGTTTCTTTTCGATCGAAACTTATCTTCAGACCATCTCGACAAGTGTTGAGCAGAGATGATGGCGAAGCCCTTGTAGTGTCGCAGGACTTCATTCATAACTGAGTAATTACTCTCCAGTAGGTACAAAGATTACCAAACTATCATTTTAATAAGTCATGGTTGCAAAACGCTAACGCGAATTATTTACAGATAAATGGAAAAACTGATAAAAGCCGACGTCGGGGAAGATCAGTTTGGATTCCGTAGAAATGTAGGAACGCGCGAGGCATTACTGACCCTATGACTTATCTTAGAAGATAGGTTGAGGAGAGGCAAAACTACGTTATAGCATTTGTAGACTTGGAGAAAGCTTTTGACAATGGAATACTCTCTTCGAAATTCTGAAAGTGACAGGGGTAAAATACAGGAAGCGAAAGGCTATTTACAATTTGTACACAAAGCAGATGGCAGTTATAAGAGTCGAGGGGCATGAAAGGGAAGTAGTGGTTGGGAAAGGAGTGAGACAGGGTTGTAGCCTCTCCCCGATGTTATTCGGTCTGTATATTGAGGAAGCAGTAAATGAAATTAAAGAAAAGTGTGGAGAAGGAATTGAACTTCAGGGAGAAGAAATAAAAACCACGGACTTTGCCAGTGACATTGTAATTCTGTCGGAGACAGCAAAGGACACGGAACGGAGTGGACAGTGTCTTGAAAGGGAGATGTAAGATGAACATCAACAAAAGCAAAACGAGGATGATGGAATGTAGTCGAATTAAATCAGGTGATGCTGAGGGAATTAGATTTGGAAATGAGACACGTAAAGTAGTAGGTGAGTTTTGCTATTTGGAGAGCAAAATAACTGATGATGGTCGAAGTAGATCATGACTGGATCATTACGGCATCACCAATTTAGTATTGGTGGGAAGTGAGGGGGGGAGAGGCAGGTAAAAATCGTAGGAGGAGGCCAAGGGATGAATACAGTAAGTAGATTCATAGGGATGTAGGTTGCAGTAGTTATTTGGAGATGAAGAGGCTTGCAGAGAACAGGGTAGCATGGAGAGCTGCGTCAAACCAGTCCTTGGACTGAAGCCCACAACAACAAAAAAAAAAAAAAACAATCCAATCTCACTAAATGCTACTACACTCCTGGAAATTGAAATAAGAACACCGTGAATTCATTGTCCTAGGAAGGGGAAACTTTGTTGACACATTCCTGGGGTCAGATACATCACATGATCACACTGACAGAACCACAGGCACATAGACACAGGCAGCAGAGCATGCACAATGTCGGCACTAGTACAGTGTATATCCACCTTTCGCAGCAATGCAGGCTGCTATTCTCCCATGGAGACGATCGTAGAGATGCTGGATGTAGTCCTGTGGAACGGCTTGCCATGACATTTCCACCTGGCGCCTCAGTTGGACCAGCGTTCGTGCTGGACGTGCAGACCGCGTGAGACGACGCTTCATCCAGTCCCAAACATGCTCAATGGGCGACAGATCCGGAGATCTTGCTGGCCAGGGTAGTTGACTTACACCTTCTAGAGCACGTTGGGTGGCACGGGATACATGCGGACGTGCATTGTCCTGTTGGAACAGCAAGTTCCCTTGCCGGTCTAGGAATGGTAGAACGATAGGTTCGATGACGGTTTGGATGTACCGTGCACTATTCAGTGTCCCCTCGACGATCACCAGTGGTGTACGGCCAGTGTAGCAGATCGCTCCCCACACCATGATGCCGGGTGTTGGCCCTGTGTGCCTCGGTCGTATGCAGTCCTGATTGTGGCGCTCACCTGCACGGCGCCAAACACGCATACGACCATCATTGGCACCAAGGCAGAAGCGACTCTCATCGCTGAAGACGACGTCCCTCCATTCACGCCTGTCGCGACACCACTGGAGGCGGGCTGCACGATGTTGGGGCGTGAGCGGAAGACGGCCTAACGGTGTGCGGGACCGTAGCCCAGCTTCATGGAGACGGTTGCGAATGGTCCTCGCCGATACCCCAGGAGCAACAGTGTCCCTAATTTGCTGGGAAGTGGCGGTGCGGTCCCCTACGGCACTGCGTAGGATCCTACGGTCTTGGCGTGCATCCGTGCGTCGCTGCGGTCCGGTCCCAGGTCGACGGGCACGTGCACCTTCCGCCGACCACTGGCGACAACATCGATGTACTGTGGAGATCTCACGCCCCACGTGTTGAGCAATTCGGCGGTACGTCCACCCGGCCTCCCGCATGCCCACTATACGCCCTCGCTCAAAGTCCGTCAACTGCACATACGGTTCACGTCCACGCTGTCGCGGCATGCTACCAGTGTTAAAGACTGCGATGGAGCTCCGTATGCCACGGCAAACTGGCTGACACTGACGGCGGCGGTGCACAAATGCTGCGCAGCTAGCGCCATTCGACGGCCAACACCGCGGTTCCTGGTGTGTCCGCTGTGCCGTGCGTGTGATCATTGCTTGTACAGCCCTCTCGCAGTGTCCGGAGCAAGTATGGTGGGTCTGACACACCGGTGTCAATGTGTTCTTTTTTCCATTTCCAGGAGTGTATTATGACATTTTGTATTTTTCTGTAGACCAGTTCAAAGGTGCGTAAATAATGGCGAAACGCACCACTGGTAGCTAATAAAAAATCTTATCACTGCAACTAACTCTGCTTGTTTCTTAATATAATACATACTGGTTGCTGTAACAACCCTGTTATGAAGTGGAAAAAGTTCTAGATTTTTTGTCACGTGTTGTGGAAGGTTCGAAAACTCTTCAGGGGGGTAGGACGTCAAACGGGCCGACTTGGAGCAGCAGGGGCACCACAGGACATTTTAATTTCCGCTGTCTATAGTTTTACGAATAAATTCATAAAACTTTGTCAGCATGACCAGGAAGGATTTAGGATTCACACTCATTGCAGTAGAAGTTCGAAAACATATGAAAATAAATTTTTAAGTGCGAAATATCGTCATATTTTCACTTACTAATGGCTGCATTTGTTGCTATAGGTACACTTTTCTTCATAAGTTAGAGAGATTCTTCGATGAATTTTGCACATCATACATACCATATTCACAGGTGTATGAAACTCTAGAATTTATTTAATTTATGAAAAAACAAATGAACTCCAGAATGAGATTTTCACTCTGCAGCGGAGTGTGCGCTGATATGAAACTTCCTGGCAGATTAAAACTGTGTGCCCGACCGAGACTCGAACTCGGGACCTTTGCCTTTCGCGGGCAAGTGCTCTACCATCTGAGCTACCGAAGCACGACTCACGACCGGTACTCACAGCTTTACTTCTGCCAGTACCTCGTCTCCTACCTTCCAAACTTTACAGAAGCTCTCCTGCGAAACTTGCAGAACTAGCACTCCTGAAAGAAAGGATATTGCGGAGACATGGCTTAGCCACAGCCTGGGGGATGTTTCCAGAATGAGATTTTCACTCTGCAGCGGAGTGTGCGCTGATATGAAACTTCCTGGCAGATTAAAACTGTGTGCCCGACCGAGACTCGAACTCGGGACCTTTGCCTTTCGCGGGCAAGTGCTCTACCATCTGAGCTACCGAAGCACGACTCACGACCGGTACTCACAGCTTTACTTCTGCCAGTACCTCGTCTCCTACCTTCCAAACTTTACAGAAGCTCTCCTGCGAAACTTGCAGAACTAGCACTCCTGAAAGAAAGGATATTGCGGAGACATGGCTTAGCCACAGCCTGGGGGATGTTTCCAGAATGAGATTTTCAGCGCACACTCCGCTGCAGAGTGAAAATCTCATTCTGGAAACATCCCCCAGGCTGTGGCTAAGCCATGTCTCCGCAATATCCTTTCTTTCAGGAGTGCTAGTTCTGCAAGTTTCGCAGGAGAGCTTCTGTAAAGTTTGGAAGGTAGGAGACGAGGTACTGGCAGAAGTAAAGCTGTGAGTACCGGTCGTGAGTCGTGCTTCGGTAGCTCAGATGGTAGAGCACTTGCCCGCGAAAGGCAAAGGTCCCGAGTTCGAGTCTCGGTCGGGCACACAGTTTTAATCTGCCAGGAAGTTACAAATGAACTGTTATATTTTAAACTTCATGTTTAGGGAAAACACAAAATTTATAGTTAAGTACCTCAGTTTTTGCTACAGTTTTTAATAGAATTCGAAAATTGTGGAGTTTCATATACCTTTAAGTATGGTTTGTATGCTGTGCACAATTCATCGAAGAATCTCTCTTACTTATGAAGGAAAGTGTACCTATAGCAATAAATACTGACATTAGTAAGTGAAAAAAAGGTGAAATTTCACATGTAAAAAACATTATTTCGTTGTGTTTTCGAACTTCCACTGCTATGTGTGTGAGTTTTGAATCCTTCCTGGTCATTCTGACAAAGTTTTATGAATTTATTCGTAAAAGTGTAGACAGTGGAAATTAAAATGTCCTGTGGTGACTCTCCTGCTCCAAGTCGGCCCGTTTGACGTCCTATCCCCCTTAAGCCAATAAAATATTAATTTTTTTGAAAATTCTACGGTTGTTTGACTCCTCAATTCTTCAATATTACACATCACAGTAAGGATACATCGATGGATACAGCACAGACGGACAGGTAGTGTGAGGTACCTGTTGTCGGAACATCGGCACTTTTTAGTGCCCGATGCGATCCACTGCCTCGGCATTCTTTAGTGAAGCACACGATCCGTAACAAGTATCATGGTCTAGGTCTGCCTCTGCAGTAAGTTCGATTCCCTGCTGGGTTAGGGATATTCTATGCCTGGGGACTGGGTGTTTGTGTTGTCCTCACCATTTCATCATCATTCGTCACTGGCTGGATTGCACTGTGCAACTGTCGGACTGTGCAACTGTCGGACTGTGCAACTGTCGGACTGTGCAACTGTCGGACTGTGCAACTGTCGGACTGTGCAACTGTCGGACTGTGCAACTGTCGGACTGTGCAACTGTCGGACTGTGCAACTGTCGGACTGTGCAACTGTCTGACTGTGCAACTGTCTGACTGTGCAACTGTCTGACTGTGCAACTGTCTGACTGTGCAACTGTCTGACTGTGCAACTGTCTGACTGTGCAACTGTCTGACTGTGCAACTGTCTGACTGTGCAACTGTCTGACTGTGCAACTGTCTGACTGTGCAACTGTCTGACTGTGCAACTGTCTGACTGTGCAACTGTCTGACTGTGCAACTGTCTGACTGTGCAACTGTCTGACTGTGCAACTGTCTGACTGTGCAACTGTCTGACTGTGCAACTGTCTGACTGTGCAACTGTCTGACTGTGCAACTGTCTGACTGTGCAACTGTCTGACTGTGCAACTGTCTGACTGTGCAACTGTCTGACTGTGCAACTGTCTGACTGTGCAACTGTCTGACTGTGCAACTGTCTGACTGTGCAACTGTCTGACTGTGCAACTGTCTGACTGTGCAACTGTCTGACTGTGCAACTGTCTGACTGTGCAACTGTCTGACTGTGCAACTGTCTGACTGTGCAACTGTCTGACTGTGCAACTGTCTGACTGTGCAACTGTCTGACTGTGCAACTGTCTGACTGTGCAACTGTCTGACTGTGCAACTGTCTGACTGTGCAACTGTCTGACTGTGCAACTGTCTGACTGTGCAACTGTCTGACTGTGCAACTGTCTGACTGTGCAACTGTCTGACTGTGCAACTGTCGGACTGTGCAACTGTCGGACTGTGCAACTGTCGGACTGTGCAACTGTCGGACTGTGCAACTGTCGGACTGTGCAACTGTCGGACTGTGCAACTGTCGGACTGTGCAACTGTCGGACTGTGCAACTGTCGGACTGTGCAACTGTCGGACTGTGCAACTGTCGGACTGTGCAACTGTCGGACTGTGCAACTGTCGGACTGTGCAACTGTCGGACTGTGCAACTGTCGGACTGTGCAACTGTCGGACTGTGCAACTGTCGGACTGTGCAACTGTCGGACTGTGCAACTGTCGGACTGTGCAACTGTCGGACTGTGCAACTGTCGGACTGTGCAACTGTCGGACTGTGCAACTGTCGGACTGTGCAACTGTCGGACTGTGCAACTGTCGGACTGTGCAACTGTCGGACTGTGCAACTGTCGGACTGTGCAACTGTCGGACTGTGCAACTGTCGGACTGTGCAACTGTCGGACTGTGCAACTGTCGGACTGTGCAACTGTCGGACTGTGCAACTGTCGGACTGTGCAACTGTCGGACTGTGCAACTGTCGGACTGTGCAACTGTCGGACTGTGCAACTGTCGGACTGTGCAACTGTCGGACTGTGCAACTGTCGGACTGTGCAACTGTCGGACTGTGCAACTGTCGGACTGTGCAACTGTCGGACTGTGCAACTGTCGGACTGTGCAACTGTCTGACTGTGCAACTGTCTGACTGTGCAACTGTCTGACTGTGCAACTGTCTGACTGTGCAACTGTCTGACTGTGCAACTGTCTGACTGTGCAACTGTCTGACTGTGCAACTGTCTGACTGTGCAACTGTCTGACTGTGCAACTGTCTGACTGTGCAACTGTCTGACTGTGCAACTGTCTGACTGTGCAACTGTCTGACTGTGCAACTGTCTGACTGTGCAACTGTCTGACTGTGTACAGGCGCTAATGACCATGCAGTTGAGCTACACAGAAATCAAACATCATCACATCACTCCTACGAAAGATATGCCAAAGAACAGGATCGATATGGACTAGATGCAGGAGCTTGGTCGTGGTCACTCTTTAATAACTTGTATGATCCACTAGGTGTTGATATCATTAATGAAGTATCCAAACCAGTTAACACTGTTCCCATCCCACAGCAAGGACGCAGCGACGGACACGGCGGAGATGGACGAACTGGACGAGCTGGAGGAGGTGTCTGCAGGGAGGGTGATGCCACCAAGGGCGAGCCCCCCGGGGGCAGAGGCCCGCCACACGCCGCCCCCACCGGACGCCCCCGCAGTCCCCGCCGCCCCAGCCGCCCCCAGCACCAAAGCAGTACCACCTCACCCCATAACCAATGGTGAGTACTGCCCTTTGTACTGCCTGTCCAAGTTACCTTCACCGCTGGCCCCCGTGGACTGCAATCGGCACAAGTGCCAACCGTGCACCCAAATCCTCTCTCCTCCACACAAACCCCCAACTGCAACTACCACCGTACTCGGCCAGCTACTTCATGCTGTGTGGCGGAGGGTACTTTCTGTACCACTGTCATTTCCCGCCTTCCTCTCCCCACCATCCTCCCTGTTCCAGTTGCAAATGGTGTGCGGGAAGACCAAAATGCTGGTAAGCCTGCAAGTGGACTAAAATCTCTCTAATTTTATCTTCACAGTCTCTTTGCGAGGTGTGCATGACAGAAAAAAAAATCAGAATGCCAAGGAGGAATTGTTCGGCATAAAGGCAAATGACTCTTCGCTTAGTGTAAGGACAGTAAACATCGGACGACTGAACAGTGGAAAAACGTTGTGTGGAGTGATGGATCACGGTACACAATGTGGCGACCCGATGGCAGGGTGTGGGTATGGCGAATGCCCGGTGAACGTCATCTGCCAGCGTGTTTAGTGCCAACAGTAAAATTATGAGGCGGTGGTGTTATGGTGTGGTCGTGTTTTTCATGGAGGGGGCTTGCACCCCTTGTTGTTTTGCGTGGCACTCTCACAGCACAGGCCTACATTTATGTTTTAAGCACTTTCTTGGTTCCCACTGTTGAAGACCAGTTTGGGGATGGCGACTGCATCTTTCAACACAAGCAAGTACCTGTTCATAACGCACGGCCTGTTGCGGAGTGGTCACCCGACAATAACATCCCTGTAACGGACTGACCTGCACAGAGTCCTGACCTGAATCCTACAGAACAAGTTGGGGATGTTTTGGGACGCCGACTTCGTGCCAGGCCTCACCGACAGACATCGATACCTCTCCTCAGTGCAGCACTCCGTGAAGAATGGGCTGCCGTTCCCCGAGAAACCTTCCGGCACCTGACTGAACGTATGCCTGCGAGAGTGGAAGCTGTCATCGAGGCTAAGGGTGAGCCAACACCATACTGAATTCCAGCATTAGCGATGGAGGGCACCACGAACTTGGAAGTCATTTCCAGCCAGGTGTCCGGATACTTTTGATGACACAATGTGCAGACAAAACTGAGTTGCTCTTTTATTCGATGAATTATTTATAATTGTCGTTTTAGTCCAATAAATGCTAAAAAGCCTTAAGACCACGATATTCATTTCGAAACTCTCAGTACTTACTGAGGTGGCAGGAATCACGGGATACGTCCTAATACCGTGTCGGACCTTCCTTTGCCACCGTAGTCCAGCGACTCGACGTGGTATGGAGTCAACAAGTTGTTGGAAGTCCTCTGCATACTCAGCCATTTTGCCTCTATGGCCGTCCATAAATTGCAAAAGTGATGGCGGTAATGGGCACGAACAAACCTATCGATTATTTCCCATAAATGTTCGATGGGATTTCTGACGGCCGATCTGGGTGGCCAGATTATTCGATATAATTCTCCGGAATGTTCTTCATCCAGTCGCGATCAGCTGTGGCCTGGTGACGTGCCGCATTGTCATCCATTAAAATTCCACCGTTGTTCACTAAGATAAAGCCCACGAACGGCTGTAAACGGTCACCAAGTAGCCGAACATAACCATCTGCAGTCACTGATCCGTTCAGTTGGAGCAGACGAACCAGTCCGTTCCATGTAAACACAGCCCACACCATTGTGGAGCCACCACAGCTTGCACAGTGCCTCGTAGACAACCTGGATCCATGGCTGTGTGGGCTCTGCGCCACACTCGAAACCTACCATCAGTCTTACCAACTGCAATTGGGACTCGTGTGACCAGGCGAGGGTTCTCCAGACGCTTAACGTGGTGGTTGTCGTCATCATCATGGTTGTCGTCATCATCATGGTGGTTGTCATCATCATGGTGGTTGTCATCATCATGGTGGTTGTCATCATCATGGTGGTTGTCATCATCATGGTGGTTGTCATCATCATGGTGGTTGTCATCATCATGGTGGTTGTCATCATCATGGTGGTTGTCATCATCATGGTGGTTGTCATCATCATGGCCACTGTGGTCGTCATGCTGGCCGTCGTGGTCGTCATGCTGGCCGTCGTGGTCGTCATGCTGGCCGTCGTGGTCGTCATGCTGGCCGTCGTGGTCGTCATGCTGGCCGTCGTGGTCGTCATGCTGGCCGTCGTGGTCGTCATGCTGGCCGTCGTGGCCGTCGTGGTCGTCATGCTGGCCGTCGTGGTCGTCATGCTGGCCGTCGTCGCCGTCATGCTGGCCGTCGTCGCCGTCATGCTGGCCGTCGTCGCCATCATGCTGGCCGTCGTCGCCATCATGCTGGCCGTCGTCGCCATCATCATGGCCGTCGTCGCGATCATCATGGTCGTCATGGTCATCATCACTCATGACAGTGGCTAAGATTGGATTGTAAAAAAAATGGACTGTGTGGAAATTGGTAGTTCGTATGGGCGCTGATGACCACGCAGTTGGGTGCTCCACCAACCAATCACCATCTCACCATTATGCAAACACCATCAGCTTGCACAGTACCTTGTCGACAAATTGTGCTTCGTAGGGTCTGCGGTACACTCTAACCCTATCGGCAGCTCCTACTAGCTGAGGTCGGGACTCGTCTGACCGTGCCACGGTTTTCCAGTCGCCCAGGGTCCAAGCGATACGGTCACGAGCCCAGGAGAGGCGCGGCAGGCGATGTCGTGCTGTTAGCAAAAGGGACTCTCACAGTTCGTCTGCATCCATAGCCCATTAACTCCAAATTTCGCCGCTCTGTCCTAACGGATACGTTCGTCGTACGTCCCACACTGATTTCTGCGGTTATTTTTTCACAGTGTTGCTTGTCTGTCAGCACTTACAACTGTACGCGAACGCCGCTGTTCTCGGTCGTTAAGTGGAGGCCGTAGGTCACTGTGTTGTCCGTGGTGAGAGGGAAGGCCTGAAGTTGGGGTATTCTCGGCACACTTTTGACACTTTTGGATCTCGGAATGTTGGATTCCCTGACGATAGTATACTGACACGTTCCATGACCTTGGAGATTTGCTCCTCAATTTGGTCCAACGGAACTTGATGTGTAAATAAATAAATAAATAAATTTCCAAACTGGAATGTCTCGTGCCTCTAGCCCCAACAACCATTCCACCTTCGTAGTTAGTTAGTTCCCGTCGCCCGATCATAATGACGTCAGAAACCTTTCCACACAAATCACCTGAGAACAAATGACAGCTGCGCCAGTGCTCTGCCCTTTTATTCCGTGCGTACGCAGTACTACCGCCATCCATGTTTCTATCCCATGCCTTTTGTGATGGAGTGTATTGTGAAGCGTGATGTTCCCAAAACATTCCCTTACGGTACGCCCATAAACCTACTTTTATGTCTGACAGTTTCTCTGCTTTCTGGATGGATCATTTCATCATGATTCCTTATTCTGCTTCCTGTATACGAGGTGTGGCTAGAGAAAAACCGGACTAGTACTGGTGAAACAATAAAACGAATGCAATAAGGCTGAAAGTCGCGTGGCCTGTCACGTGACTCTCGCTCCGCCTACTGCTCGAGTTTCATCTGCCTCCTGCACTCAGTCTGCCCGTGGCGTCTGTTTTAAGTAGTTGACGTTTTGTCTGTGCGTCGGAAAATGTCGAGTGTACAGAAAGAACAGCGTGTTAACATCAAATTTTGTTTCAAACTAGGAAAATCTGCAAGTGAAACGTTTGTAATGTTACCACAAGTGTACGGCGATGAGTGTTTATCGTGAACACAAGTGTTTGAGTGGTTTAAACGATTTAAAGATGGCCGCGAAGACACCAGTGATGACACTCGCACTGGCAGACCATTGTCAGCAAAAACTGATGCAAACATTGAAAAAATCGGTAAACTTGTTCGACAAGATCGCCGTTTAACAATCAGAGCAGTGTCTGAGTTAACAGGAGTTGACAAGGAAAGTGTTAGGCAGATTCTTCATAAAAGTTTCAACATGAACAAAGTGTGCTCAAAAATGGTTCCAAAGTGTCTCACAATTGAACAGAAGGAACGCCGAAGAATGATTTGTTCTGACATCCTGGAAAACATTGAAAGTGATCCCACCTTCTTACAAAATGTTATTACTTGCGATGAATCGTGGTTTTTTACTTACGATCCCGAAACTAAACGCCAATCGATGCATTGGAAAACTCTTGGTTCTCCACGACAAAAAAAAAGCACGAATGTCAAAATCGAAATTCAAGGCAATGATGATTGTGTTTTTTGACATCAAAGGGATTGTGCACATTGATTGGGTACCAGAGGGACAAACAGTGAATCAGCATTACTACATTAGCGTCCTGGCTACCCTACGTGAGCGAGTACGGAGAAAACGGAACGATTTGTGGACAAAAAAGTCATGGATCCTTCACCAAGACAATGCCCCAGCTCACAGTGCGTTGTCAGTGAAGACGTTTTTGGCAAAACACAACATTCCCATCTTAGATCATCCGCCCTACTCACCTGATTTGGCCCCCTGTGACTTTTTTCTTTTCCCTAAAGTCAAGTCAGCTTTGAAAGGAACTAGATTTGAGACTGTTGAAGCAGTAAAAGAAAAAGCGACGGAAGTAATGTATGGACTTGCCGAAAATGATCTGCAGCATTGCTATGAACAGTGGAAAATTCGTATGGAGCGGTGTAGAGACCGAGGAGGAGAGTACATTGAAGTAGATAACATGAAATTGTAAATAATTGTAAATAAATGTTTTTTCCAGCATCAGTCCGGTTTTTTTCTAGCCGCACCTCGTACACACTCATGCTCATAAATTGAGGATAATGCTGATACATGGTGAAACAACGCTCTGGTGGGCGGTTTGCGGGTTTAAATCACCTCGGGGTATGACCGTGCGGTGCATTTGACCTGCGGTCGTCGCACGGTGGCGCTGGCAGCAGTCCACATACGCAGAGGTGTGTCGGTGCGTGTCGGAGTACGGTGCAGCGAGTAAGTGTGCAGACGTTTTCAGACGTGCTAATGGTGACTGTGTGTTGAAAATGGCTAAAAGAATATTGATGACGCTGTGAGGGGTAGAATACTAGGGCGACTGGAGGCTGGCCAAACACAGCAGGTCGTAGCACGGGCCCTCCGTGTGCCACAAAGTGAGATCTCAAGATTATGGCAACGATTCCAGCAGACAGGAAACGTGTCCAGGTGCTACAGTACGGGACGTCCGCAGTGTACAACACCACAAGAAGACCGATACCTCACCGTCAGTGCCTGCAGAGGGCCACGGAGTACCGCAGCCACTGGAACAGTTGTCTCCAGACACACAGTCTACAGACTACTGTACGGACACGGTTTATTCTCCTGGAGACCTGCAAGATACATTCCACTGACCCCTGGTCACAGGAGAGCCCGTAAAGCCTGGTGTCAAGAACACACTACATGGTCATTGGAACAGTGGTCCCAGGTTATGTTCACGGACGAGTCCAGGTATAGTTTGAACAGGGACTCCGCAGGGTTGTCAACTGGAGTGAACCAGGAACCTGATACCGACCCCTTAATGTCCTTGAAAGGGACCAGTATGGAGGTCGTGGATGGATGGTGTGGGGTGGGATTATGATTGGTGAACGTACACCCCTGCATGTGTTTGACAGAGGAACTGTAACAGGTGAGGTGTATCGGGACGTCATTTTGCACCAGTATGTCCGCCTTTTCAGGGGTGCAGTGGGTCCCACCTTCCTCCTGATGGAGGATTACGCACGGCCCCACCGAGCTGCCATCGTGGAGGAGTCTTGAAACAGCAGCTATCAGGCGAATGGAGCGGCCTGCCTGTTCTCCATACCTAAACCCCATTGAACACGTCTAGGATGCTCTCGGTCGATGTATCGCTGCACGTCTTCAAACCCCTACGACACTTCGGGAGCTCCGACAGGCACTGGTGCAAGAATGGGAGTCTATACCCCAGCAGCTGCTCGACCACCTGATCCACAGTATGACAACCCGTTGTGCAGCCTGTGTACGTGTGCATGGTGATCATATCCCACACTGGTGTCGGGGTACATGCGCAGAAAACAGTGGCGTTTTGTAGCACACGTGTTTCTGGACGGTTTTCTCAACTTACCACCAATACCGTGGACTTACAGATCTGTGTCGTGTGTGTTCCCTGTGTGCCTCTGCTATTAGCGCCAGTTTTGTGTAGTGCCACGTTGTGTGGCACCACATTCTGCAGGTATCCTTAATTTATGAGCATGAGTGTGTGCATATACCACCAAGATGTACCAACAAATTAATATTGTTGTTGTTATTATTATTATTATTATTATTATTATTATTATTATTATTTCTTTACTTTCTCAGACGTTTAGTCTGGTTGAGAATGGAAAGTGACGCGGACCTTGATCAAGCGTCACTTCCTATTAACTGTACGGTATGTGTTATATTGCATTTAGGAACTTTCGGGTAATTGAACATGTATCAATAATTACGGATTTCTGTAGTTGTATATATAAGTTTGGATGTAGCTGTATTGCATTGATGTACTGGTGGATATTGTGTGGTATGACTCCTGTAGTTGATAGTATAATTGGTATAATGTCAACTTTATCCTGATGCCACATGTCCTTGACTTCCTCAGCCAGTTGGATGTATTTTTCAATTTTTTCTCCTGTTTTCTTCTGTATATTTGTTGTATTAGGTATCGATATTTCGATTAGTTGTGTTAGTTTCTTCTTTTTATTGGTGGGTATGATGTCAGGTTTGTTATGTGGTGTTGTTTTATCTGTTATAATGGTTCTGTTCCAGAATAATTTGTATTCATCGTTCTCCAGTACATTTTGTGGTGCATACTTGTATGTGGGAACATGTTGCTTTATAAGTTTATGTTGTAAGGCAAGCTGTTGATGTATTATTTTTGCTACATTGTCATGTCTTCTGGGGTATTCTGTATTTGCTAGTATTGTACATCCACTTGTGATGTGATCTACTGTTTCTATTTGTTATTTGCAAAGTCCGCATTTATCTGTTGTGGTATTGGGATCTTTAATAATATGCTTGCTGTAATATCTGGTGTTTATTGTTTGATCCTGTATTGCAATCATGAATCCTTCCATCTCACTGTATATATTGCCTTTTCTTAGCCACGTGTCGGATGCGTCTTGATCGATGTGTGGCTGTGTTAGATGATACAGGTGCTTGCCATGTAGTGTTTCCGTTTTCCAATTTTCTTTCTTCGTATTTGTTGATGTTATGTGATCTAAAGGGTTGTAGAGGTGGTTATGAAATTGTAGTGGTGTAGCCGATGTATTTATATGAGTGATTGCTTTGTGTATTTTGCTAGTTTCTGCTCGTTCTATAAAGAATTTTCTTAAATTGTCTACCTGTCCATAATGTAGGTTTTTTATGTCGATAAATCCCCTTCCTCCTTCCTTTCTGCTTAAAGTGAATCTTTCAGTTGCTGAATGTATGTGATGTATTCTATATTTGTGGCATTGTGATCGTGTAAGTGTATTGAGTGCTTTTAGGTCTGTGTTACTCCATTTCACTACTCCAAATGAGTAAGTCAGTATTGGTATAGCATAAGTATTAATAGCTTTTGTCTTGTTTCTTGCTGTCAGTTCTGTTTTCAGTATTTTTGTTAGTCTTTGTCTATATTTTTCTTTCAGTTCTTCTTTAATATTTGTATTATCTATTCCTATTTTCTGTCTGTATCCTAGATATTTATAGGCATCTGTTTTTTCTATCGCTTTTATGCAGTCGCTGTGGTTATCCAATATGTAATCTTCTTGTTTAGTGTGTTTTCCTTTGACTGTGCTATTTTTCTTACATTTGTCTGTTCCAAAAGCCATATTTATATCATTGCTGAATACTTCTGTTATCTTTAGTAATTGGTTGATTTGTTGATTGGTTGCTGCCAGTAGTTTTAGATCATCCATGTATAGCAGATGTGTGATTTTGTGTGGGTATGTTCCAGTAATATTGTATCCATAATTTGTATTGTTTAGCGTGTTGGATAGTGGGTTCAGAGCAAGGCAGAACCAGAAAGGACTTAATGAGTCTCCTTGGTATATTCCACGCTTAATCTGTATTGGCTGTGATGTGATATTATTTGAATTTGTTTGGATATTAAGTGTGGTTTTGCAATTTTTCATTACTATGTTTAGGAACTGTATCAATTTAGGATCTACTTTGTATATTTCCAATATTTGTAGTAACCATGAGTGGGGTACACTATCAAAAGCTTTTTGGTAATCAATGTACGCGTAGTGTAGCGACCTTTGTTTAGTTTTAGCTTGATATGTCACCTCTGCATCTATTATCAGTTGCTCTTTACATCCTCGTGCTCCTTTGCAACAGCCTTTATGTTCTTCATTTATAATTTTGTTCTGTGTTGTATGTGTCATTAATTTCTGTGTAATGACTGAAGTTAATATTTTGTATATTGTTGGTAGGCATGTTATGGGGCGATATTTAGCTGGGTTTGCTGTGTCTGCTTGATCTTTAGGTTTCAGATAAGTTATTCCTTGTGTAAGTGTATCAGGCAATGTGTATGGGTCTGCAATGTAACTGTTAAATAATTTAGTTAGATGTGAATGTGTTGAGGTGAACTTCTTTAACCAGAAATTTGCTATTTTATCTTTTCCAGGGGCTTTCCAATTGTGAGTAGAATTAATTGCTTGGGTGACTTCATGTTGCAAAATTATCACTTCAGGCATTTGTGGTATCATCTTGTACGTATCTGTTTCTGCTTGTATCCACCGTGCATGCCTGTTATGTTGTATCGGGTTTGACCATATGTTGCTCCAGAAGTGTTCCATGTCTGTTATGTTTGGTGGATTGCCTATTTTAATGTGTGTGTTATCTATTGTCTGGTAAAATTTCTTTTGGTTTGTGTTGAATGTTTGGTTTTGTTTCCTTCTATTTTCACTTTTTTTGTATCTTCTAAGTCGTTTGGCCAACGCTTGTAACTTCTGCTTCTTTTCATCTAATTGCTCTATTGCTTCTTGTTGTGAGATTTTACCTAACCCTTTTCGTTTTTTATCTGACATTTTATTTGTTATAAATTGTGTTAGCTGTCCGATGTCTTTTCTTCATTTTTCTATTCTGATCTGTAGCCTGTGTTGCCATGCTGGTTTTGTGGGTTTCTTCTGTGTGTTGGTTGGTTCTGATCTCTGCCTAGTGTGTATATTTAGTGTAGTGAGTGCTGCTACATAAACCAGTAGTTGTAACTCTTCCATTGTTGTATTTTCATTTATTCTGTTGCGTATGATTGTGTTGATAGTTGTTATTGTTGTTTCGACTTGTGGGTTATTTGGTGGTCTATGCAAGAATGTTCTAATGTCTGCATTTGTGTCTTTGTATTCTATATATGTCAACTGAAATTTCTCTTCTATATCTAACATGTGTGTCACTTCGTGTTCTATTTGTGCTTGTTCTGGTGGCTGTCTTAAGATGTCGTTTTCCTCTGATTGTTTAATTGATGCGTGTTGTTCTTTGTTTGTTTGCTCTGGGATGTTTGAGTCCATTACTGTATTTTCTTCTTCTTCTGATTGCACATTATTTTGTTCCAGTATTTGTTGAACTTGTTGTTTGATGTTTTCTAATTCTGACTGGGGTATCCTGTTATTTTTGATTATTACACGGATCTGATCAGCTAGTCGTTGTTCTGTTAAAAAATTTAATTCTGGGTATCTGGTGATAAATGTTGTGTATACTTTTGATCTGTATCCAGTTGTGTTGGTTCCTAGGTTTGTTGCTCGGTAATAACAGACCATGAGGTGTCGACTAACTTCATCTGACCATCTCATCCTCTGTCTTTGTTTTCCTTCTAGGGTGGTTGCAGGAAGCATATCCTGCAAAACACCTCTATTTGGATTTAAATCATTTTCCAGTTGGCTAGCAGTGTCGTTACCATTGTGGGCGGGCATAGGGTTCAAGCGTCGTCCCCGACCATGACTGCGCTTGTTCGAGGCTTCTTTAGTTCTGTCCTGAACCAACTAATCACACTAAAAGGGGGGTTAGCCCTATTAGTGGTTTGTTCTTTTCGTCGCCTTTTATTATTATTATTATTATTATTATTATTATTATATCCTTCTAAAGAAGTTTGATCTGTTGTAACGATGCAAGTGTATGGAGAAAGATTAGAGAAAACAAAATGGCATACAGCTACTGGCTGGCGCATTCGTATCCAATGCGACAGGCTCGCAAAACTTTTAGCCTCGATTTCTCGAACGAATGTCAGAAGTAAATCATTCTAGAGCAGCTTTCATTACGCGGAAAATGAGCGTAGTGCATAATCCGTCACACGTTATTCCTTTCCCGGTGTCTTAGTAAAAGAAATACTGCGAGCGGTCGAGCGGTCGTGAACCTTGTTGGAGGTCGAACAATGCCTTTGTTTTCGTGTGTAGCTGTCGTCACCAAAGCTGCTTCATCGCCCTCAAGCGGGTCGACGTCTTCGTCATCATCGACTTCTACCTACCGCAAGCTGACGGACCTGTTTGCTCGTCGTTCGCAACAGCAGCAACAGCAACAACAACAACAGCAGCAGCAGCAACAACAACAACAACAACAACAGCAACATGACACTGGTTCCGGTATCGCGTCTGCCACAGCGTCGAAGTCACCCTCCGCCGAACACCTGCCTGCCGCCGCAGCAGGTCAGTAACGTTAAAGCCCCCGTAAACAATCAGACATTTTGTCAAACTTAACTGTGCGTGTCAAATATTTGACCGCGCGCGGTGCTGCTTGACGTGCTTGTCAAGCATAGAGCGTAATTGACATGTATGCGAGAAATTTTGACTGAGGAAAAGGTTGACAAAATGACAGACCTTGTTTGTGCCGATGATTCGCTTCATGTGTTTAGTGAAAAATTGTTGCATTACCGTATATCTCAATATATGGCGAGTTTCCACAATTACGGAATCTACGATCAAGCATAAAAACAAAACAGCACTGACAGTTACCAAAATGGTACACGTACCACATGTTTCCCAGCCACGTTCTTACGCAGGAACAGGTTATGAACAAAATCTACATAATACGCGTGACATACAAGCGTAAGTGCAATGAAATGAAAAAAAATCAAAGTTCTCCGCTTCTTCTACTGACGATGTGGACCGTATGTCCCCACACTGTGGTATTTTACTGAGCCGTCGTTAGAGAACCAAGAAGAAGAAAATAAATTTTCGCATACTTCGCACAGACTTTTCCAGAGTGGGGGCGAAGCAACTCTAAACAAGTTATCAAACGTTTCACTGTCCATCCGCAGAAAGCTGATATAATCATCAGGTTCTGAGTTTAACATTTCCATTAACAGATTTTTATGTGTGCAAAGGACCTGGAAGAGCAGTTGAACGGAATGGACAGTGTCTTGAAAGGAGGATATAAGACGAACATCACGAAAAACAAAACGAGCATAATGGAATGTAGTCAAATTAAATCTGGTGATGCTGAGGGAATTAGATTAGGAAATGAGACACTTAAAGTAGTAAATGAGTTTTGCTATATGGGAAGCAAATACAAATACACTACAAATATAACCAACAAATTAATTTTATAAATAATTTTTTTTTTCAGAATATAAGTTGCAGGAAATGAGATTCCCTAAAATTCTTCTACAACACAAGTCAAACTGATCATGGGGAAGCGCATAGCAGGACGTCTGTCCACATCCACAGCACCTTGCGAACGATGTAGCAGGATGTGTATGCACACCCACAGCACCTGGGGAATGGCATAGCAGGACGACGTGTATACACATCCACACACATGGGGAACAGGGTAGCAGGTCGTGTATACACATCCACAGCACTTGGGGAATGGCATGGTATGACATGTATACACGCCCACAGCACCTGGGGATGGCGTAGTGTAATATGTATACACATCCACAGCACCTGGGGAATGGGGTAGCATGACGTGTATACACGTTCACAGCACCTGCGGAATAGCAGAGCATGATGTGTATAAACACCCACAGCACCTAGGGAATGGCATAACATGATATGTATACACGCCCACAGCAGCTGGGGAACGGCATAGCAGGACGTGTATGCACATCCACAGCACTTGGGAAACGGCATAGTATGACATGTATACACATCCACGGCACCTGGGGATCGTGTAGTATAATGTGTATACACATCCACAGCACCTGGAGATGGCATAGTATAATGTGTATACACATCCACAGCACATAGGGAATGGCATAGCAGGACATGTATACACATCCACAGCACTTGGGAAACGGCATAGTATGACATGTATACACGCCCACAGCACCTGGGGATGGTGTGGTATAATGTGTACACACATCCACAGCACCTGGGTATGGCATAGTATGTGTATACACATCCACAGCACCTGGGGATGTCATAGTATAATGTGTATACACATCCACAGCAGCTGGGGAATGGGATAGCATGGCGTGTATACACGCCCACAGCACCTGGGGAATGGCATGGCTGAACATATATACACATCCGCAGCACCTGGGGAATTGGGGTAGCATGACGTCTATATATGCCCACAGCACCTGGGGCGTGGCTTGGCTGGACGTGTATACACATCCACAGCACCTAGGGAATGGCATAGCATGATGTGTATACACACCCACAGCACCTGGGGAGCGGCGCAGCAGGACGTGTATACACATCCACACACATGGGGAACAGGGTAGCAGGACGTGTATACACATCCACAGCACTTGGCGAACGGCAAAGTATGACATGTATACACGTCCACAGAACCTGGGGATGGCGTAGTATAATATGTATACACATCCACAGCACCTGGGGAATGGGGTAGCATGACGTGTATACACGCTCACAGCAGCTGGGGAACAGTGTTGCAGGACTTGTATAAACACCCACAGGAGCGACAAGGTTGAAAGTCTACAATTACCTCTGGAGAGACTAGCGTAGTTGCATCCGTTCCAGAATGGCACGGCCAGCAGTACCCGGACCTGGGCAATGGGCGCGCTATGGCGGCGGCGCCGGCCGGAGTGGCCGTGAGGGCCAGTGCGGCGTCGACAACCGCGTCGTCGTCGACCTCTGAAGGCCGCAAGCAGTTCCTGTCGACGCTAGCGCCGCTGGCGGCGTGCGTGTCCGCAGGAGCTGCTGACGCCGAGCTCTACGCACCCTCCTCCACGCACCAGCAGCCGGACCTGCACTCTCTGCATGGGGTGAGTACTCCTCCACAGCCGCCTCCACTGCACCCTGTTGCAAAGATAGGTCGTCGCTGCTGTCTCTGTCAACAAGCTTCCCTTTGATTCATGGCAGGCATAGTGATTACAGTAAGTTATA
Source organism: Schistocerca nitens (assembly GCF_023898315.1). Taxonomy (NCBI): domain Eukaryota; kingdom Metazoa; phylum Arthropoda; class Insecta; order Orthoptera; family Acrididae; genus Schistocerca; species Schistocerca nitens. The sequence goes on from NC_064624.1 coordinate 207,739,225, forward strand.
TAATGTGTGTGTGTGTGTGTGTGTGTGTGTGTGTGTGTGTGTGTGTGAGAGAGAGAGAGAGAGAGAGAGAGAGAGAGAGAGAGAGACAGAAGTGCCGTGTCCAAAAGGAAAAATACCACATGCATGCACTGAGGTGACAAGTTATGGAATAGCAATATGCACATATACAATATATGGTAGGCAGTAGTATCGCGTACAGAAGGCATAAAAAGGGCAGTGCATTGTTGGAGCTGTCATTCGTGCTTAGTTGATTCCGGTAAAAATATTTCTGACTTAATTATGGTTACATGATGGGGATTAAGACATTAAACATGGTGTGGTAATTGGAGCTAGATACATGGGACATTCCAATTCGGATATCGTGACATCAGTACTCCTAGATCTACAGTGTGAGAAGTGGGCCGAGAATATCAAATTTCAGGCATTATCTCTCACCACAGACAACACAATGGCTGACATCCTTCACTTAACGACCGAGAGCAGCGGCGTTTGCACAGTGTTGTCAGTGCTAACAGACAAGCAACACTGAGGAATCAATGTGGGACGTACGACAAATGTATCCACTAGGATAGTGAGGCGAAATTTGGCACTAATGAACTACGGCAGCAGATGACCAACGAGAATGCCTTTGCCAAGAGCACGACATCACCTGCAGTGACTTTCCTGGGCTCGTAACTGTAACGGTTGGACCCTAGATGACTGGAAAACTGTGGCCTAGTCAGATGAGTGCCAATTTCAGTTGGTAAGATCTGATGATACAGGTAGAGTGCTGTGCAGATCCCATGAAGCCATGGACCTAAACTATCAACAAGGCACTATACAATCTGGTAGTAACTTGAAACTTCCTGGCAGATTAAAACTGTGTGCCAGACTGAGACTCGGGACCTTTGCCTTTCGCAGGCAAGTGCTCTACCAACTGGGCTACCCGAGCACGACTCATTCCCCGTTCTCACAGCTCTACTTCTGCCAGTACCTCGCCTCCTACCTTGGACAGGGCGTGAGTCGTGCTTGGGTTGCTCAGTTGGTAGAGCACTTGCCTGTGAAAGGCAAAGGTCCCGAGTTCGAGTCTCGGCCCGGCACACAGTTTTAATCTTCCAGGAAGTTTCATATCAGCGCACACTCCGCTGCAGAGTGAAAATCTCATTCTGGTAGTAACTTCATAGTGATGTGGGCTGTGTATGCATCGAATGGACTGGGTCCTTAGGTCCAGGTGAATTGACCATTGACTGTGAATGGCTGTATTTGGCTGGCCACACTCTGATTTTTGTGATTTTTGTCTAACGACGTGCAGTCCCCCTACACCGAGATTTTGAACATTCCGCCGCATTGCATGCAAATGCTGCACGACGGTGAAATTATCAGAGTTCATCACATTAATGCGTCCTCGAATACACTGCGGTTGGTCATAGTGGGTTTATGCGTTTAAACGATATTCCCCAAACCCCGAAGGCCTCCCTGAACGTGGAGAGTTGAGAAAACCATTTTCTTCTGGTGCTCTGTCCAACCGCATTATCCCCACACATGGCGCATATGTTTCCGGTTGCTTCTGCTGCTGTCACCCCTCTGTTGGACTCAAAGAGGAGAGTATGGCGCAAATGTTCCGTTTTCGCCATCTGGCACTCCATTTTCCAGCGACCACAGCCCGACTCGGTACCTCCAAATGACGAAATGACAATAACTAAACTCGAATAACAACAGTGAACTACAAATAATCCCATAGCGATCAGAATACCAAAATGCAAAACAGAAATGTTACGAACTTATATACCAACCTAATACATCAGCGGCATACTCGCCCCCCCTCCCCCTCCCCCCAATGCCAATATGTCAGCTATCGCTGAACAAGCTATTTTCACTGGTTATTTGATGAACTACAGTGAAAAAACGATTGTGCCCCAGACGGCAAACTTTTGGAGGTCCATCATAATTGAGTCGGTGGAAATAAGACCCCAAGAGTCCGATATTGATCAGGGAGGTAGCTTCCAGTTACAGTCTATGTGGAATCCTGCCTTAGAAAAACTTTGTACATAGCCGGCGTCGTTCTGCGATTTTACCGTACATAGACAATCAGTTTGATATCGATGAGGCGAGCTTTCACCACAGAGTGGGACAGCATGCAGACTTGTAGCAGAAGCATATGCGCTCTGGGAGAGCATGCACTCTGGCAGCACATGCACATCGCCAACTGGATACACTGTGCATGTTGTCCCAGCGGTGTCTTAAATATGTGAGCTCAGTGCATTTTCGTTGGCATTCAGCCAAATGTGGCCAGAAGACATGGTGCCAAAATATCGTGGCAGAAAGTTGCAGACACCTGGCAGTTCATCTGAAATTTCATGGAACGATAAAAAAGAATTTCAGAATTTCTTATGACTGACTAGAGCGCTGAAAACAGTTCTGTTACTTAAACGGCGCTAATGATAATGTTAAGCCGTGCACGAATATTTGCAGAACGTTTTAATTTATTGTCCCTCACTACAGTAAAAAAATTTATTGAAAAATGTTCCCTAATGGTTAAATAATTCGTTGGATTTGCTACGTGAGTCCTAACTGTCTGCCACATATTTCTCTGCACATTCTGAATGGATCCTGCAGCCCCCATTTCCCGTACTGATCTTGAATAGTGCTGCTCGTAGGGAGTTTCCTACTAGGATACTTTGCTTAGTTGGTTTCTTTGGGGAAGGAGACCAGACAGCGAGGTCATCGGTCTCATCGGATTAGGGAAGGACGGGGAAGGAAGTCGGCCGTGCCCTTTCAAAGGAACCGTCCCGGCATTTGCCTGGAGTGATTTAGGCAAATCACGGAAAACCTACATCAGGACGGCTGGACCCGGGATTGAACCGTCGTCCTCCCGAATGCGAGTCCAGTGTGCTAGCCACTGCGCCACCTCGCTCGGTGATACTTTGCTTCAAACATTTCTTTACGGTCCTTCATGGAGCATGTCTTTATTTAACACTCCACAGTATCAATTCGCTGGTCTAATGCAAAGTGCACCATTTGTATGACAACTCAACAATGTGAGATTGTGACAAAAAATGATACACAAACATACAGCTGCACTCAACCTTCCTGATAAAATGCAGTGGAGCCAACTTTAGAGGCAGTGCTGCCACTTTACAAGCTGTTTGACTAGAGACAATTAAGCGGTGTGTTTATTGTATTCACTGGCAGGTGTGCAGTGGGTGTGCGTTGTATTTTTCTGGCAAGTGTACAGTGGGTATGTGTTGTATTTTCTTGTAGGCATACAGTGGGTATGTGTTGCATTTTCTGGTAGGCATACAGTGGGTATGTGTTGTATTTTCTGGTAAGCATACAGTGGGTATGTGTGGTATTTTCTGGTAAGCATACAGTGGGTATGTGTGGTATTTTCTGGTAGGCATACAGTGTGTATGTGTGGTATTTTATGGTAGGCATACAGTGGGCATATGTCGTTTTTTATGTTAAATGTACAATTAGTATGCGTTGTTTTTTCTTGCAGGTGTAGAATGGGTATGTGTTGTTTTTTGTTGCGGGTGTAGAATGGGTATGTGTTGCATTTTCTGGTAGGTGTACAGTAGATATGTGTTGTATTTTCCTGGCAGCTGTACAATGGGTATGTGTTGTACGTCCATACAGTTGCACACCGAGTATCTATTTGTTGCATTTTCTGGCCAACAGGTGTACAGAGGTCAGCCCGGGGACCGCAGCTCTGTGGCGAGCAGCTGCGCCACCGCCTACAGCCTGGGCGACATCGACGAGGCACTCGACGGCAGCCAACCACAGCCGGACCTGGTCGCCGGCACCACCACCACTGCCACCACCACCACAGAGGGTGAGCACCAGAGGTCCAGCTACAGTCTTTTCTGTTGTAAACTGCCTTGAGCGAAAGCTTTTTTCAATGGAGGAAATTTTGTGCTGTGCTATACAAATGAAGAACACATTGTCTTCAGACTACACACTCCTCAGACAAAAAAAAGGATGCACCACAAAGCAGTTATCTGATGGGGATGGAAATCGGTAAATATGATGTACAAGTACGGCCAAACGAATCACTGCGCTTTCAGAAAAATCAATTGTTTACTCAAGAGAAAGAGCTTCACAAATAGGGCAAGGCAGCAATGCGTTGGTCCACTTTTGGCCCTTATGAAAGTAGCTCTTGGGCACGCTGTTGACTGAAAGAGTCGTTGGATCTCCGCTTGACGGATATCATGCCAAATTCTGTCCAGTTGGCGTGCTAGACGCCCAAAATCCAGAGCTCGTTGGTGGTCACTGCCCATAATGCTCCAAACATTCTCACTTGGGGAGTGGTCCAGCGACCTTGCTGGCCGAGGTAGATTTTGGCAAGCACAAAGTGGCGTTGTATCCCCACGAACGGGCACAACCAGAGGTGGCATGCTGAAACAGTTTCTGACTGGCGCCACGGGCAGCACCTCGGAGTTCCCCGCCAAGTGTGGTCCAGTCGGCAACCTCCCCACTGCCACTAGTGAGATGGACTTCCACGGTGTGGTAAGCAGCAGCCACAACCAACAACAGGTGGTTCATGCTCGACATTGGCGTATGACAGTTGTAGTACAAAGTTCCAAAGTTGCTGTTCATAGCTACACTAGTTAGTGGGGATCAGCCAGTGAGACACAAGGGGGGGCCGCCAATCGTGAAATTCAGATTCGATTCATACTGCGCATAATAAAAGCTCATGGCCAGAGGTGTAATGTGGCAAAGCACCAGGATGCACTTCTCAGCCGTTGTCGAGAAAATCGACAGTTAAAAGAAACCGTTGCCGTGAAATTCTACGATTTATAATTTCCTACAGCGTCATGGCGCAGCGGTGAGCGCTCGGGTTCGTAATCCTAAGGTCGCCGGATCGAATCTCGTGCCATGCAGCCTTCTTTTTTCAGTATTTGTTTTTTTGTAATTCAAATGTATACACGCACACACACACACACGCACACACACACACACACACACACACGCACACACACACACACACGCACACACGCGCACACACACACACACACACACACACACACACACACACACACACATATATATATATATATATGTGTGTGTGTGTGTGTGTGTGTGTGTGTGTGTGTGTGTGTGTGTGTGTGTGTGTACATTATATATATAAATAATTCCCGGCAATCAGTTGCAACAATTATGCATATTATAAGTTGTTGAAAGTCGTTTGTCGTGGAAAAACTGGCGACTTCGAACATCATTATGTTTTCCGCAAACAAAGTTGTATTTCACAAATGTTATTAATTGTCTTCATAATGTTAACCACGTATAGTTAACGGAAGACGTAGAAACGATATTCCGAAACGAATACGTATAGCGTAATTCAAACGTTCGAATTAGAATAGAGACCCCACGAACACAAATTTGCTGTGGCAGGTATGAAATATAAACTCCGTTACTCGCTCGTTACACTTGAAGGACAGATGTTGAATGGGCCGAAACGAGCCGCCGCATAACAGCGCAGTTGCCTGACAACTTCGAAAGAAGGTAGATGCGGTCCCTAGCGCAACTTATAACATCGTCGAAAATCAGTGCGGACGTGAAAACTTTGGTAAACCCTGTTAAACAAACGGAAAAATGGAGGCGGTACAATTGGAGAGCGATCCGCCTTCACCAACATGCATAAGCAATTCATTAATAGTATATATATATATATATATATATATATATATATATATATATATATATATATATATTATTTGAATTACAAAAAACTAATAATAAAAAAAATTGCATGGTGCGAGATTCGATCCGGCGACCTTCTCATTACGAACCCGAGCGCTTACCGCTGCGCCACGACGCTGTTGAAAATTATTAATCGTTGAGAGTATTTCACCGCAGCGGTTTCTTTTAACTGTCGATTTTCTCGACAACGGCTGAGAAGTGCATCTTGGTGCTTTGCCACATTACACCTCTGGCCATGAGCTTTTATTATGCGCAGTATGAATCGAATCTGAATTTCACAATTGGCGGCCTCCCCTTGTTAGTCTACAAGTGGTAGCCTTCTCTCAGCGACACACGTTTACTACAGTCATCGACAGTGTGGCATATGGGACAGACAGAGTCTTGTTGACATTGTATTCAGTTGTGCACACCTTGACAGGCCGTTGCTTAGTTGCATCTGTCTTCAAGCAGATCCGACAAGTTGTTGTACAACTCAACTATCACTGCACAATAAAGTATACAGGGTGCTATAAAAAGGTACGGCCAAACTTTCAGGAAACATTCCTCACACACAAAGAAAGAAAATATGTTGACATGTGTCCGGAAACGCTTACTTTCCATGTTAGAGCTCATTTTATTACTTCTCTTCAAATCACATTAATCGTGGAATGGAAACTCACAGCAACAGAACGTACCAGCGTGACTTCAAACACTTTGTTACAGGAAATGTTCAAAACGTCCTCCGTTAGCGAGGATACGTGCATCCACCCTCCGTCGCACGGAATCCCTGATGCGCTGATGCAACCCTGGAGAATGGCGTATTGTATCACAGCCATCCACAATACGAGCACGAAGAGTCTCTACATTTGGTACCGGGGTTGCGTAGACGAGAGCTTTCAAATGCCCCCATAAATGAAAGTGAAGAGGGTTGAGGTCAGGAGAGCGTGGAGGCCAAGGAATTGGTCCGCCTCTACCAATCCATTGGTCACCGAATCTGTTGTTGAGAAGCGTACGAACACTTCGGCTGAAATGTGCAGGAGCTCCATCGTGCACGAACCACATGTTGTGTCGTACTTGTAAAGGCACACATTCTAGCAGCACAGGTAGAGTATCGAGTATGAAATCATGGCGGTGAATCGAGGAAGTACAGTACATACTGACGAAACTGAAATGAGCTCTAACATGGAAATTAAGCGTTTCCGGACACATGACCACAGAACGTCTTTTCTTTATTTGTGTGTGAGGAATGTTTCCTGAAAGTTTGGCCGTACCTTTTTGTAACACCCTGTATATGTGGTGTTTGAAAAGGAACTCCCTAATTTTAAGTATAAATTTAATGAGGAAATTAACGAAAAATTACATTAATTAGTACATATCATCAAAGAGAATTCCTTTACGTTTTGTTTAATGTTAGTAGACTTCAATGTGAGATCCATTTGTTGCCCTGCACACTATTCCATTTCTCGCCACGTATTCACCAGCATTTCAGGTGTAACTGTCCCAACCGCCCATAAATGACTGATGCCTCTGATCTTCTCACTGTACAGAACATTTTTATGTGGCCCCAAAAGAAAAAGTCCAGTGCAGTTAAGTCTGGGCTTCGTGGTGTCTAAGGTCTTGGGCCAGCCCTGCCTATCCACCTTCCTGGAAGGCAAGTGTCAAGAGCCACATGCACATGGTTGTTGTAATGAGATGGGGCGCCATCTTGTTGGAAAAGCACAAGCCTGTTTTTCCGCCTCAATATCGTCCATTTGGGGACAGTCGTACTCTGTCAACATGTTGACATCCCCATTTGTTGCGGAGTTGCTCTGCCGTGCATTGCATGCATGCCTGGACTTGAACTGAGGGAACAGAGGAAAAAAACAGCACTGGTGCTGTCTCAATGTCAAGCAGACCTGACAACTGCAGGGGAACCAAACTTGGAGAGCTGATGAATCAAACACCACAAACTAGAATAGTGTATGTCACTTTGTACAGATCCTAGGACACATTAAACCCAGGGAGTTCTTTTTCAAACACCCTGTATTTGTGTGTCACTAATTTCTTTGCACTGTCACAGTTTCTCTGTCCATCCCGGAGTCCACACCAAAAGTACCCTCCGCCACACGCCATTAGGTGGCTTGTGGAGTAAACATGGAGATGCGATATAGATGAAAATTAGAAGATTTCCGAACACTGTTCAAAATGAAGAACATCGACAGTATTGTCATAGTCGACCAGTAGTTAAGTGCAAATTGTATGGGCACCAAATATATGTGTAATTATGGCAGGCGAGATTTGGTGCCCATACAATTTGCACTTAACTACTGGTCGACTATGACAATACTGTCGATGTTCTTCATTTTGAACAGTGTTCGGAAATCTTCTAATTTTCCTCTACATCGCATCTCCATGTTTACTCCACAAGCCATCTAATGGCGTGTGGCGGAGGGTACTTTCGGTGTCACTATCTCATGCCTCCGACCCTGTTCCACTCGCGAATAGTGCGTGGGAAGAATGATTGCCAGTAACTCTCTGCATTGGTTTTAATTTCTCGAATTTTCTCCTCATGGTCAATATGCGATACGCATGTGGGCGGGAAGTAATATGTTGTCCGACTCCTCCTGAACAGTGCTGTCCCGAAATTTCAGCAGTAAATCTCTCTCTTGTAACGTCTGCCAGTGGAGTTTGTTTAGCATCTCCGTAACGCTCTCTCCCCAGCTAAACGATCCCGTGAGGAAACGCGCTGCTCTTCGTTGGATCTTTTCTATCTCCTCCATTAGTTCTACCTGATAGGGATCCCAGGTAGATAAGCACTACTCAAGAATCGGGCGAACAAGCGCCTTATAAGCCACTTCTTTCGTGGATGAGTTACACTTCCTGAAGGTTGTTCCCGTGAATCCGAGTCTGGCATCTGCCTTTCCCACTACGTGGTCATTCCACTTAAGTTCGCTCTGGATAGTTACACCTAGATATTTTACAGCAGACGCTGTCTCGAGGTGTTTGCCATCAATAGTGTGGCTGTTCAGTAGTGGATTTCCTTCAAACGCGATTTTTTTGGTTTTGAGAAATTAGTCCTAATGCTGTAGGTAACTGATGTCCAGAAATCGAGCTTCAAATACTGTGAGTACGGATGACATGGAAGACGGGTGGAGTTGGGAAGGACACTCGGTCGAGAGTCTGCAGACGCAGGCATCTGTCTGAGAAAGCAGCACGTGTCAACTACTTGGTCTGCAGCTTGTGGTTTAGTGGCTAACGTTGCTGCCTGTGGATCACAGGGTCCTAGGTTCGATTCCCGGCCACGTTGGAAATTTTCTTTGTCCAGTGACAGGGTGTTTCTGTTGTCCTCATCATTTCATCATCAGCATCATCATTAGTGACAGTGGCTACTTTGGACTGTGTAAGAGCTGGACTGTGTAAGAGCTGGACTGTGTAAGAGCTGGACTGTGTAAGAGCTGGACTGTGTAAGAGCGGGACTGTGTAAGAGCGGGACTGTGTAAGAGCTGGACTGTGTAAGAGCTGGACTGTGTAAGAGCTGGACTGTGTGAGAACGGGACTGTGTTGTGTGAGAACGGGACTGTGTAAAGAATGCGACTTAGTACGGGCGCTGATGACCACGCAGTTAAGTGCCCCACAAACCGATCATCATCATTGTCAGCTGCTTAACCACCTCCGTCTCTGGTGTCGACAGGGGGCGGCGTGCCACCCCCGGGGGCAGTGGACGAGCTGGCGCTGTTCGTGCAGCAGGACGCCGGCCGCATAGAGCGGCTGCGGCGGCGCTACGGCGGAGGCGGCCCCGGGGGCGGCGGTGGCGGAGGGTCCGCCCCCGCGACTCCGAGTCCCGGGGGCGGCGCCGGGGGCGTGGGCGAGGAGGACCGCGACGACGACTACGGCTTCCAGCGGCGGCCGTCCGTCCGAGGCATCAAGCCGCGCTTCGGATCCACTTCGGAGATCGTGAGCCAGGTACGTCGCACCGCCTCGTGGTGTTTTCTCACACTTTTTCTTCTTTAGGCCCAGCAGCGTAATACATGTCTGATAACGACATGATTGTCAGGGTTAATACACCAAACAGACACTTATAATAAGTAATCTTTAATTATGACAGACTGTTTCGGCTTAATCGCCATTTTCAAGTACCTACAATCACCTTTAAATGCGAACCTGCAATTACAGTTATGGTGAGAACAGCTATGGATGCCAGTCTCACTCATATTAAAGTAGCTGTCTTGTACTCACGTCTACATTGATGCGACGTCCATATTGCGTCTTTAGTGAACCGTTTTGTAACTGCCACTGCTTTAACAAGATCTTAAATGGTGTCAAGAAGTTGAAATTAAATGTTAATTACGACCAGCAGTTAGACAGCTCCACTCTTACCAAGCTATACGCTTACAAAGTTGTCCAGATCAACAGCGATATTATTTTATTAACTAAAATTTGTTACGATTATCTTTGGTTGTTGCATATGTTGCTTCCGATTTATCCATTGTCGTGTTCTAAAAATTCAAGAAAGTTTTTAAGATAGTACTTGTGTCTAAATTCTGTATGTTCCTTTAATATTTTTGTGTGTGTTTTCTCGTGCACGTGCAAATTTCTAATTCCTCAAGAATGTTCGTTGTAAAACTTTTTGGTATTCTGTGTGGAATCTGTAGTACATTTTCGATGGCATCAGCTGCGTGATTTTGATTTTTCAGGTGTAGAAAGCAGCTCGACCGATTATATTTGCTCTCTCTCTCTCTCTCTCTCTCTCTCTCTCTCTCTCTCTCTCTCTCTCTCTCGTGTGTTCCTTATATCCTATGTTAAAATTTCTTCCTGTTTGGCCAATGTAAAAGCTATTACAACTGCCACATGTGATTTTATATACTCGTGGGTTATCGTATTTCGACGTACTAGTGGTGGCGGAACGCAATTTTATTGAAAGTTCTTATTGGTTCGGAAGGCTAGTTGGATATTTATGACTTTAAAAATGTGTATTAATTCTGTTGGAGATTTTTTCAAGCTAGAGTGCTGGTATGAATCTTATTTTCTATGTCGGTGATGTTTATGGAGTTATGCATATCTCGCTATGTATTGATTTCTGCTTTCGTGTTTTACATTTGTAATATAATTTTGTGATTGTGTTGGGGTCAAAATCAGTTGTATAGGCTATATAATGAAGTTTATTAAGTTCGTTTTGAATAGCTGCTTTTCTAATGGGACGTTATTTAATGTATTAATCATAGAATGGAAAAATGCTAGTTTACGAGCCATTGGGTGACAGGAATTGGCATTTATAGTATTGTCAGAAGCCGTATTTTATCTATAGACATCAAATGTGTAGCGATTATTATTTTTGCCAATTGTGAGATCCAGATAGTTAATGGTATCGTCTTTCTCAATTAGAACACGAAAATGGGTAGAACAGAAGTAACATATGCAACAACCAAATTTTAATTAATAAAATAATATCGCTGTTTGTCCGCACACACTATGTAAACATGTAGCGCCATAAGAGTCGAACTGTCAAACTGCTGTCACGTCGTAATTAACATTTAATTTCAACATTTTGACACTAATTACGATCTTATTAAAGCAGTGACAGTACAAAACAGACCACTATCGGCGCAATATGGACGTCACATCAATCAAGACCTGAGTGCAAGACAGTCACTTTAATGTGGATGACATTGGCATCCATACCTGTTCTCACATGATCTTTGGCGTGACGTCACGTGTGCTGGAATGCTGTTAAAATTGCTCGTCAATATTTTATAAAGTTTTATTCTCCAGTTACTTATTTTAAAGTTTATTCGTGTTAATATTTGCTGTAAAAGTAACTTATTAGTGGATTTTCATTAATATCAGTCTTTCTTCCTGTATTGTTGACTCGAGTGGTCTGTCGTTCGAAAATGTGCTTACATCGTTTGTCCAAGCCTCGCGCCTCAGTAGTTTGTTTACATTTCGCGGCGTGCAGTTGCAGCTGTGGCGGTTATAAAGCTAAGTACTGACAAAGTTATTTGTGCACTGTTATACAGTTATTAAATTTAATAGTTTTCAGCGTTGTTTTGTGCTGTTTATGGCGAAATAACGATTCAGTAAACTTTTGGAAACGTTCGCTCGCTGTGGGTGTTTTTTTTTTTTCTTTTTTTTTGTGAGTTGAAGTCGTTTAATAAATTTTATGGTTAAGTTTCCATTGACGCTTTTTATTGTTTCTAGTGAAATATTTCAGTAAAATTTTAATTGTGTTTTAACTTCGTCGAGTGTTACAGTGGCCACTTGAATTTTTGGTTTTAGCTAATAATTTTGTGAAGTTTTGTTAGTACTGGTATTAGCTGTGGTGTAGTAGTATTAATACAAGTAGTTGCTTTCTTAGTAGACAGAGAATTTCGAGACCACTACTGTTAGTTCTACTGGTGTAACTGAACTTAGGTAATGTAGATGTAGTTTTTTTCAGTAACTATAAAATTTTAGTGTGAGTGAGAAATGTGGGCTCTGTCATAGGTTTGTAGTAATAGGTTAATTTTAGTGTGAGTGAGAAGTGTGGGCTCTGTCATAGGTTTGTAGTAATGGGTTAATGTATGGGATTTGTTCAAAGTATTGGGGGGGGGGGGGGGGGATGCAGTGGGCATTCTAGCAAGATCCTCTCATGCGAATGCAGAATCTATAATAGAAATAAGTTGATCAAGGAGCTTCTAGATCTGTGCCCTTGAAGTGCAGTTACGATGTGCAAAGGAGGAACTAGATAGGTTGAGGAGAGTGAAGGGTGGTGAGGAATGAGAACTGGCAGTTGCAAAGAAGGCAGCTAGGAGGAGGAGGTATTCAGACAGTTTATACTTTGCGTGTATGCAATAGATTTGACCAACTGTCAGATTCGAGTGGAGAGGAGCCTCATGTAGCTGTAGATGTAGGGGATGTGCAGCAGTTAGGAGGCCTAGGTCTCTAAGTGCTGTGGAGTGAGTAGTAGTAGTAGTAAATAATAATAATAATAATAATAATAATGAAGTTAAGGACATGTGGCATCAGGATAAAGTTGACATTATACCAATTATACTATCAACTACAGGAGTCATACCACACAATATCCACCAGTACATCAATGCAATACAGCTACATCCAAACTTGTATATACAACTACAGAAATCTGTAATTATTGATACGTGTTCAATCACCCGAAAGTTCCTAAATGCAATATAACATATACCGTACAGTTAAAAGGAATTCACGCTTGATCAAGGTCCGCGTCACTTTCCATTTTTGACCAGATATAACGTCTGAGGAAAGATAGAATAATAATAATAATAATAATTTTTTATTGTCGTTAAGCTTACAGAAGCAATAGACAATGTCAAATTAGAAAATATAAACAAAATTTTATACAGGAGTTATAAGTACAATATTACAGTAGTTTTATAAATAATCGATAGACAGGAGATACAATACATAAAGTGAGGTAGTACAACCAAATCAATCAGAATGTACGAGTACAAAATGTAGGGAAAGGTCAGAATACCAAGACAGGAAAACCTACAATATACAAAGAAATATTACATCAGATTATAATAACTGCCCTTTGCAACTGTGCAGAGAAAAACAGATCAATGCTTATTACTAGCTAATTAAATAATTAATATACTATATCAGGAGCAGCCAAAGTTTATAATATTATTTGTTTTCGACTGCAATCAAGAAATACATCAAGTGAATAAAAAGGATGCTCGACCAGCCACTCATACAGTTAGATAATAAGTTTCACAAACAATGGCTTGCAGGAATCTACTCTACCAGAATCAGTGATAATTCTTACAACTTTTTCTTGCAGTAGAAGAATATCACGTACATGGCTACAGTTTCCCCATAATAATAAACCATAAGAAATAATGCTCTGAAAGAAGGCAAAATATGCTGATTTAGTATACTGATCTGATACACAACCTTTTAACCTTGTCAACAAATAGATTACTATAGAAAGCCTAGCAGATACATAGTTAATATGTTAATTTCATTTAAGTTTACTATCTAAATATATACCAAGAAATTTAACATTATTTGAAACATTCAGAAATAAGGTATCTCTTAAGCTGAAAAACATGAACTGTGTTTTATTTTCATTTAATAAAAAACCGTTTGCTCTGAACCATTTTGATGCTTCACTGATGGTATTTTCTGTTGTATTTTTCAACAATTCAATGTCTGGGTCATTGTTGATAAAGGTTGCATCGTTGGCATATAAGATTGAATGGGAACTTACATTAGATGGTAAATCATTAATCATAATCAGAAAAAGCGCTGAGGCACACCACACAGGACATTGGCTACATTGGATCTATCTTCATTAATACAAACAATCTGTTTACAGTGCTCCAAAAAAAGACCTAAGAATACCCAAGTCACTGTTTTGAAAACCTAAAATCTCTAATTTATGCAGAAGTAACTTGTGGTTCACAGCGTTCGCCAGCGTTGTGAAGCCTAGTGCAGGGTTGGCTCAGGTGACTGACAGCATAGGGAAGTTATGTTGGGATTTTATGGAGGAGGATGAGGTAGTGATAGTGGGTGGAGCGGGGAACAGTCTCGATAGGGACGGGGAATACGATTTAGATGGTGACCTGGTAAAGGCAGCTACTGAAACTGGTGGCACTAATGTGCATTTCGTGCAGCTGTTTCAGCGTCATGATCGGCCTCACCTTGTTGCAGCTGTTAGGGGTGTTACCGTGGAGATGGGGAGGGCACTGATGGCAGAGGGTGTGGGTCACATTTCAGTGTTGCCAATTGGGTCTGTAAGTATATCAGGTTTCACTAGGCATGGCCTGCACCTCAATAGGTATGGGAAGGGGAGGCTGGCAAAGCCTTTAGGTGACAGTGTAGGTGGTGGTGGTGGTGGTGGTGGTGGTGGTGGTGGTGGTGGTGGTGGTGGTGGTGGTGGTGGTATCACTCATGGAAAAATTCCTGTAGTAGTTTGTGTTAGAGCTGTACCTTTTTTAGACTGAAGTCAGCTGATAGGTATACCTGTTTAAAGGAAGTCTCTCTAACTAGGGGATCACCTTCAGAGTACATCATGATTCCAAGTAGAGAAGGAATTAGCATATTTCATCAGTATAAGAGGTGTTAAAGATAGAGTTAGTGAACTGCTTATAGATGTTGACTTTGAAATTATTGGTATGTCGGAGCACCACTCAAATAATTTGGCAATTCAGAGGCCTCCTTTAACAGTATTCAGATTAGCTGGCTGCTTTTCAAAGAGTTCCTTGCAGGGTGGGGGAGTGGCAATGTACGTAAATAAACATTATTCCGTTTGAGTACATTGACGTATCAGGGCACTGCACTGAACTGATACTTGAATGTCCTTCAGGAGCAGCTGAATTTAGTGAAACTAAACTACTAATTGTTGTTGTTTATAGGTTCCCTAACTCTGACTTCATGGCATTTCTGTTCAAGCTAGAGAGGGTTCTTGTTTCACTTTGTAGGAAGTACCAAAAATTAGTTATATGTGGTGACTTCAATATAAATTTTGTATATGTTGGAGCAAGAAAAAGGATATTGGTAGATATCCTAAATTCATATGATCAGATACAGACTATGTTTTTTTCCAACTAGGGTGCAGGGGAACAGTAGCAGCGCCATAGACAATATTTTTATTCATTTGTCATTACTAGATGGGCATTCTGTTAGTAAAAGGGTGAATGGCCTTTCAGACCATGATGCACAAATTTTAACACTAAAAGGCTTCTGTACTCAAACAAATGTCACATACAATTATAAACTATGTAGGAAAGTTAATCCAACAGCACTAGAGAGTTTTTTTAAACCTTGTCAAGAAACAAGAGTGGCAGGATGTTTATAGTGCCCAAATGGTTGACTAGTGGAATAAGATATCTTGTTGAACAAAGTGGGAATTGTATCAAAATGTTAGAAGTAGTCATAATCAAGCTATCCAATTACAGACAGTACTGTGAGGTACTTAAAAATGTTATTAAGAAGGCAAAGAGTATGTGGTATGCAAATAGAATACCTAATTCACAGTTAAAATTAAAATTGTGAAGGAACTGTCTGGTCGATGATATAAAGTCAGTTCATCATAAAAATACTTCTGTTACTGGTCAATCAGATACATGTACAGTATTTAACAATAATTTTCTGAGTATTGCTAGTGAATTAAATAAAAATTTAATTTCTGCAGGGAATCATATAATGTTGCTGGCAAATGCCTTTTTGAGACTGATGTCTGAAATACCCCTCTGTGATTCAGATGGGGGAGATTGAGTCAATAATTAAATAACTGAAGACTAGGGACTCTCATGGTTATGATGGAGTGCCTGGCAGAGTATTAAAGTACTGTGCTCCACATGTTAGCACTGTATTTAGCCATATTTCTAATTTTTCCTTTAGGAATGGACAGATTCCTGAACAATAAAATTACTCAGTAGTAAAGCCACTTTATAAAAAGGGAGAAAGGGTTAATGTAGATAGTTTTAGACTTATTTGTGTGCCATCAGTGTTTGCTAAAGTTATTGAAAAGGCTGTGTTTGTAAGGATAATTGATCATCTTATACCACATGATTTGCTAGTATACACTTTTTTCCTTAGCCATCACTCCCCAGGCTTGTTTGATGCCACCTGCCACAAGTTATTCTCGTGTGCCAACCTCTTCATCTCAGAGTAGCACTTGCATCCCACGTCCTATATTACTCAGTGACTGTACTCCAGTCTCTGCCTTCCTCTACAGTTTTTACCCTCTAAAGCTCCCTCTAGTTCCGTACAAGTTATTTCATGATGTGTCAACACCCGTCCTATCATTCTGTCCCACCCTCTTGTTAGTGTTTTCCATATATTCTTTTCCTCTCCAATTCTACTCAGAACCACCTTGTTCCTCACCTTGTCAGTCCACCCACTTTTTGACATTCGTCTGTAACTTCACACCTCAAACTATTTGATTCTCTTCTGATACGGTTTGCCCACCATCCATGTACAATGCTGTGTTCCAGACATACATTCTCCCTCAGATTAAGGCCTATCTTTGATACTAGTATAATCCTCATGGCCATAAATACCCTTTTAGCTGATTCTGGTGTCCTTGAACTGTCCACCATCTGTTACTTTGCTGCCTACGTAGCAGAATGCCGTAACTTCATCCACTTCGTGACCATCAATCGTTACGCTTACTTTCTCGCAGTTCTCATTTCTGCTACTTTTCACTGCTTTTGTCTTTCTTATTTCCCAATCCATATTGTGTAATCATCCGACTGTTCACTCAATTGTTCATTCTAGTTTTTGATAACGAGCATACTTTTAGTGACTTCCAACTAACTTCACATGTAATGTCAAATATTTTCTAAACGTTTCCTCACTTACACGCTTGACGTTAGATGTGTAATACATCAAGTCATCTTCATAGTAATGAGATATGTTGCGGCGTTTCTACACGAGCTGTCGATTCTTTAAAGAACGGGGTCTGTAGGGTTTACTGTTACTCACTGGAACAATTCGTATAATTGTAAGGGATCACATACGAAATAACGTATCCCAAGATTATCGAACAGTAGAAGATGACCAGATAACTGTGTCATTTGGTGTAGCATGAAATTATTTACTTCATAATTTGAGACCTGTGTGTGCATGTAGTCCTATCAGCCTACCTCTTCATGCTGTTATGTTCCAAAAAGTCTTGCACGAAAATGCGATTTTTCAGGGAGATCGTATCTAGGGTTCTATTGAGCACAGGGATGAGGCGTCAATAGTTTTGGGCAGCCCTGGCCTAATTAACGTTTCTATACATACTGCAAGAGTGTCCATGCTGTAGATATGCTACAGTATAGGTTAAAAATTAAAAAAAGAAATTTTCCTCGATCCAGGATAATTGAACAAATAGGTTGGTTCTTTTGCATTAAGTGCAGTGTAGAGTGGACCACATATGGCTTATAGAAGTACCATTTCTTCATAGGCCATTTCTGAGAAAACCCCGAAAAGCCGTGACTTTTGGATACGAGAAGTACAAATGTGGGTATGGCCACACCTGTATTTTTCCATATATGGCAGCTCGTCGAAGATTTTGCCATATGTCCTTCAGATCATGTTCTCGGTGAATATTGAAACTTTTTCCGATATCATTATCCGTTACCGAGATCCAGAGGTTGAAAGTCACTGTACTTCAGCACTTAAAATACGAACGTCATATCTGACCTGAGGCGTAAGTGTATCTTTAACTAATGTAGTAAATACGTGGCAAGAATTCTAGGTTCATTGCAAGGGCTCTGAGGGCACCAATCTATGTTCTTAGGCAACATAATTGGGCTTTAACATGCCTGAAATTAACTTAAAACGAGCGAAACATTGTGTAAGAGAGGAAAGGCTATAGATTCAGTAAAATATCTCTTAATATTTTTGCACTTTTAAGATGAAAATCACAAGCTGGACGCTTAATATGAATAACGATCAGTAAGCATACTAACTTTATGTGTACTTACTGGTAGTATGTATGTGTCAGAGCATATAAATGTGCCAGAGTATATGAATAAACCGTCATACCTTTACTGACCTATAGAATTCGTTTTATATAAGCCCTTGCTTTAGCAGGGAAAAGAAGGGAACCAGCGGAAAAGCGCTCCTATCGGAGTACAAAAAACGGCGAATATCTTCAAAAGACTCTGACAGAGAACGGGCTACCCAGCAGCCTCAATCCTCATTCTGTCTTCCTCACCGAATATTTTTGGCTTGTGAACATATTTGTGCTGAAAGAAGTAGAGAAACAGTGGCAGTGGGAGAGCCAGGGAGTTGGGAGTGACAGACAGAGAGTGAGTCAGAGAGAGAGAGAGAGAGAGAGAGAGAGAGAGAGAGAGAGAGAGAGAGAGAGAGTTGGTAAGGCAATAAGAGTGTGAGCCAAAGAGAGATGAGATTTGATGCTTAGTGAGAGATGGTTACAGTAAAAGAGAACGGTGGATGGAGATACAGTGGGAGCAGAAGATACAGGAGGCAGTGGAAGTAAAAAATACAGATGAGTGGAGGCTATACAAAAACTTGGTGGGGATCTGGACCCTCACTGATCGGCCAACACGTAGGAGAGGGTGCGTTTTGGACCGAAATTTTAAACACATGGATACAGAAAACAAATTGGTTGGACACCCCCCCCCCCCCCCCGAACGTTTTTGACGGTGGACACAGTGACAGTGGCAAAGAGAGACAAAAGGAGTCAAGTAAGACAGACAGAGGCAGTGGGGATAGTGGAACAGATACATATGCAGGCAAGGGCAGCGAGAGGGAGATGCTTAACTACAAAGAGAGACTGGGTGAAAGGACTTAGAATGTTCCGTGTGAAAGCTGAACGAATAATTTTTGGCGAGGAAGGAATAATGAGAATTGGGGCAACCGGTTCCCCACTTCTGAGTCTTACGAAGAGGAACATATTCGCCTAGTCTGTGCTGCGACAGGAGTTTTTTTCCGCTGGTTTTATAATTATGAATACGACTAACAAGTGAACTTCTCCTTAGGATACACTTAGGTTTTGATAGGCTTGTAGTGTAGAGCAAAGTGAGAGACAGATGTTTGTTTTCTTTCTGTTTATACTTGCCCAGACGTTCGTCAAGGGGGTGAAACACCCTATTAAAAAAATTCAGTTTAATATTTATGAATGAATACCGTTGAAACGGTAACCGACTTTTAAAAAAAATTCAAAGAAAAGTTCTATCGTTTTTAATTTACGTTACAGTAGTGCACCTATCTTTGTCGAAATAGCCATTTCTTTCGAAACCCCCCTCCCGTCACTATTTTGCTTTTGATTTCAACATTTGATGAATAGCCAGACGTATAGCGTTGTTAATACCAAATTCAGTCATACACGGTGAAAACGTATTTGTCCGAAATTAGCTGGAAATATGGCTGGCTATACAGTTGAAGATGCGCTCGATATGTTTCCGCTCCACTGCTAGTTATGATGTTGGGTTGTTTATTATTTCCCAGATAAACGTATTCTAATCGTATATCCTTCATATATTGTTCTGTATATATCATCTTTTAATTTTATTTATTTTTTAATCTTGTGTTGTATTTGTGTTTTCTTTTTGCACTTGCCGTATTTCTTTGTTTTCCAGTTGTAAAATTTCCAGATTTAATTATTTTATATTTGAATTTGTTTCTACATTATTGTTGCAACGTTATTACAAATCTGTACAATAATGAGGAAGTACAGAATTGTTTGGGTCAAGAAAAGATAAATACGCACAGCAGTTTTTCGAAGAAAATTACTTTTCCAACAAATTTGGGTGCACTGTTGTAATGTACATTAAAAACATTGGAAGTTTCATTTGAAGTGTATTTTTATCTGTTACCATTTCAGCTGCTCATTCGGAAATATGAAACTCAGTATTTTTCTAGGGGATGTTTCACCCCCCCTTAACAGCTGTATGACCACTTATAAAAAAAATTGTGTCCTATTTCGCTCTACACAAAAAGATACTTAAAACCGACCAAAACTGAAGTATGTGCCTTGGAAAGCTTCACCTGTAAGTGCTAAAGAAATATATTTAAGGAAAGACAAAGTAGCAAACTCCTGAGTAAGAAAAAGAACTAAGGAACATTATAATGCAGTGATGAAAGAAACAGACCAGTTAAAACCCATACCGGTATTTTAGTTCTCAATAAGTGGTATTTTTCGGTATTTGTTTGGTCTCGGTTGCAACAGGTATTTTTCTTACTTTTTACCATTAACCGGGCAAAAAAAGCCGAAATATCAGGTAGCCATAGAAGAAGTGTTAAAGTTTTTGGTTTTTATAAAAACCTTTTTTCAAAAGAAACGCGATTAATTTGAATTTGTAAAGTTTCTATTACTTTGAAATATGGCATTATTATAGAAAATGGGAAAAACGATCAGTGTTACTTTAATATCAATACCGACAGAAACGAGCAACAAAGGCATTTCTCGAGAATTGGAACAGAATTGCTGAGACAATTATGTCCCTGTGAGCACGCGGCGTGACCTGTTGGATGGTACGCGTCTACTTGCGGTGTGCTAGACTTTCCCCACCCGGTCTATACGGCATTCTTGCTGTTGTGGTCGGACGTCAGTCGTATTATAGAACACCACCATTCCTGGTCAGCAAGTATTTCAAGAAGTGCTGTATGGATCAAGTCCAATGCCCCGTCTGCTTTAAAAGATTAAAAACGGGAGGAACCACAACAAACCTGCGACGTCTTATAAGGAGAAAACATAAGACTTAACAATTCACTCTCACTAAACAAAAAAAAAACAAAAAAATAGAAAGTAGCTGATCTTCTACCTGTATGTACACAATATGCCTTCATCTGTTTGTAGCCCGTAGAAATGAAGAAATCAACACAAAAAATAGTGTCTCAGGTTTCAGCCTTTAGGGCTGACTCTTCGTAATGCCCAAATACTGGTGTGGTGCCCGATTGCAACACGATTTTTGAGCAGAGTCTTAAATCAGTAGGAGAATAGGCCGGTATTACACTACCACGTTTCTTTTACAAAGAAATATGGTCAAATATTCGTCACATTTCTCTCACAAAGATCTTTGACGTGGCGCTCAAAAGGGGCATTACACTGTCGTCACATTTTTCGTCAAATTTCGAGATGGCGAACAACAGCTTTTTACTTTGATAGTACCAGAATTGCAGTGTGTGTGTGTGTGTGTGTTTCGAAGAAAAGCGAGGGAAAAATAGGAAACGTACTTGGATGAAGCCCTAGGTATTACGTCGAGATAGTAAAAGCATTCAGCAAAATTTGTTACGAGAGCTGCTAGTGGAGGGCGTCAACTCGTACACACAAATTACGTACGAATGGATGAGAGTGTATTTCAGTATTTCCTCAGTAAAGCGGCTTCTCATACTACAAAACAGAAAACTCTCTTCAGAAATGCTATACGCGCAGAGGACATGCAAAGTGGGAAAACAACTACAACTACAAAATGAAACGTATGTATGTTTTGCTCGTTTCTGTCGGTATTGATATCAAAATAGCACTGATCGTTTTTCCCATGTTCTATAATAACGCCATATTTCAACATCAAATTTCTTTGTCGTAAATATGTGACATATCAAATTTGTCAAAAGAAATATGATTGTGTAATACCGTCCATACTGTTGATGTTTTTGTAGTATTGAACATCTTCCACTTTCCAAGACGAGCAGCGAATGGTGGAGGGACCAAGTTTTCCTTTATTTGCCTACTTAATATTTTGATTTTATATATACTGAAACTGAGGGAGTCAATATTTTGCGTTCTTTCTTCGATTCCAGGAAATGATAGGAATGAAAAACCGAAAAATCTGTTGTTTTTTTTTTCATAAACTGGTTATTTTGAGCGGTAGTAACACTGGTGTTGAAAGAACCGATATAACCGAAAACAGGTTGTTTCAGCGATCGCCGAAACAACCTGTATTGTCGTGGAAGCGACAGGGCCGGTAGGGTTTCTCGTCGTGTCGACGTCGAGGTCATCGGGGTGCGCCCCTCTCGCCAGCAGGTGTGCCCCGTCCCCGGCGCGGCGCCCCCGCAGATGCCGCGCGCCGGCTGGCCGCCCGCGGCCACCCCCGCCGCCTCCACGGCCGCCCCCAGCGGCGCCGCCTCCCCGCACGACGTCGCCCCCGCGGCCGCCACCGCGCCGCTGCCGCAGCCCGGCAGGAGGGCGGGGGTGCTTCTGACGGGGACGAGCAGGCCGCTGCAGCATCCCGCCCACGCCCACGCCTACCAGGTGAGTCAGCCGAGGGCAAGCACGAAGCTACAGCGACCACTTTGGAAAAATGTTGTAGCTGTGTCAGTATTCTCCAGATATAAGCACCGTCGTCGTCACAGGCGGAACAGTAGGGAGCGACCGACCGCCATGTCACCCTGATCCCTTCTGAAAAATAGAGCTGCGACCTTGAAACGTTGTAGCTGTGTCAGTCTTCTCTAGATATACGCACCGTCGTCGTCATAAGCGGAACAGTAGGGAGCGACCGACCGCCATGTCACCCTGATCCCTTCGGAAAAATAGAGCTGCGACCGTGAAACGTTGTCGCTGTGTCAGTATTCTCTAGATATAAGCACCGTCGTCGTCATAGGCGGAGCAGTAGGGAACGACCGACCGCCATGTCACCCTGATCCCTTCGGAAAAATAGAGCTGCGACCGTGAAACGTTGTAGCTGTGTCAGTATTCTCTAGATATACGCACCGTCGTCGTCATAGGCGGAACAGTAGGGAGCGATCGACCGCCATGTCACCCCATGTCAGTGTTGTGATTCGGATGGAGTACGGAGGGATAGAGGTTGGCGCACAGCACTCCGGGCCGCTAGTACGAGTAGTACGAGGGTCGTTCAATAAGTAATGCCCCACTTTTTTTTCTCGGAACATATTTATTGTTGAATCAGAATTTGGTGACAAAATACATGAACATGTCTTGACCATGTCCTGTTTTTCTATGTAGTTTCCATCACGTTCTGTGGACGTTTGGCAACGTTGTGGAGAGCATGTATCCGCTGCTGGTAAAAGCTCTTGTCTTGTAGGCGTAGCCATTTTTTCGCTGCACGAATGGCTCTCGTCATCTTCAAAGTGTGTTCCTCGTAGAGAATCTTTAAAGCTGCCCTAAGAGATGGAAGTCTGACGGTGGCAGGTCTGGGCTGTAGGGCGTATGAGGCAGTGGTGCCCAAGACAATTTGGCGACGTGTTCCCGGGTTCTCAGACTGACGTGTGGGCGTGCATTATCGTTCTGGAACGAGATTCCTACTGGATTCTTGTCCAGTCGAACACATGACAAACTGTTTTTGAGTTTATTCAGAGTCTTCATGTATCCCTCTGAATTGACGGTCGGCCCTCTTGGCATCACATCCACTAGATTGACGCTACCACAGTCCCAGAAGACTGTCATCGTGAGTTTTCCGCCGGAGGGGGTTGTCTCGAATTTCTTCCATTTTGGAGAATGAGGATGGTGCCATTCCGTGGACTGACTTTTTGTTTCCGGTGCAAAATGGTGCACCCAGTTTTCGTTCCCCATAACGATCCGTGACTGAAAGGCCTCTCTGTCGGTCTCAAAACGCTGACGAAATGGCCTTTCTTTGAATCTTCTGGTCCGCTGTGAGCATTTGTGGAACCCATCGTGAGCACCTCTTTGAATATCAGAGTGTCTCTATCACTGCAGACGCACTTCCAATGCTGACCTACAACTGTAGAGCCAATTGTCGAGTTGCGATGCGCCGTTGGGCACGAATAATGGCGTCCGCACGACTCAGCACGTCTGGAGCTGTGGCTGTGGCAGGGCGTCCCGAGCGTGGCTGATCGTGGAGCTCTGGTCCTGCATTTCCCGAGGCTGTAACTTTCTTTACGCGTCAACCAACTGTACTCCTATCGACCGCAGCATCGCCATACACTGCACACAGACGGTTATGGATGTTCACCACGGTTTATTTTTCTGCACACAAAAATCCAATAACAGGTTGCTGCTCGTAACGTGAGTCGGGCTGCCAGTCTGCCAGAACGGTTTGAATCAACATGGATTCCGGAAACAGCGATCGTGAGAGACCCAACTCGCTTTATTTGTTCATGAGACCCAGAAAATATTAGATACGGGCTCCCACGTAGATTCCATTTTCCTTGACCTCCGGAAGGCGTTCGATACAGTTCCGCACTGTCGCCTGATAAAGTAAGAGCCTACGGAATATCAGACCAGCTGTGTGGTTGGATTGAAGAGTTTTTAGAAAACAGAAGACAGCCTGTTGTTATCAATGGAGAGACGTCTACAGACGTTAAAGTAACCTCTGGCGTGCCACAGGGGAGTGTTATGGGACCATTGCTTTTCACAATATACCGGGTGATCAAAAAGTCAGTATAAATTTGAAAACTGAATAAACCACGTAATAATGTAGATAGAGATGTAAAAATTGACACACATGCTTGGAATGACATGGGGTTTTATTAGAACAAAAAAAAGTATTGCTAGATTCGTGAAAGATCCCCCGCGCGCGTCGTTTGGTGATGATCGTGTGCTCAGCCGCCACTTTCGTCACGCTTGGCCTCCCAGGTCCCCAGACCTCAGTCCGTGCGATTATTGGCTTTGGGGTTACCTGAAGTCTCAAGTGTATCGTGATCGACCGACATCTCTAGGGATGCTGATAGACAACATCCGACACGCCACTGCCTCACCATAACTCCGGACATGCTTTACAGTGCTGTTCACAACATTATTCCCCGACTACAGCTATTGTTGAGGAATGATGGTAGACATATTGAGCATTTGCTGTAGAGATCATCATCATTGCTTTGTCTTACTTTGTTATGGTAATTATTGCTATTCTGATCAGATGAAGCGCCATCTGTCGGACATTTTTGAACTTTTGTATTTTTTTTTTGTTCTAATAAAACCCCCATGTCATTCCATGCATGTGTGTCAATTTGTAATACTCTGTCTGCATTATTTCGTGATTTATTCAGTTTTCAAATTTATACTGACTTTTTGATCACCCGGTATATAAATGACCTAGTAGATAGTGTCGGAAGTTCCATGCGGCTTTTCGCGGATGATGCTGTAGTATACAGAGAAGTTGCAGCATTAGAAAATTGCAAAAAAAAAATGGTTCAAATGGCTCTGAGCACTATGGGACTTAACATCTGTGGTCATCAGTCCCCTAGAACTTATAACTATTTAAACCTAACTAACCTAAGAACATCACACACATCCATGGCCGAGGCAGGATTCGAACCTGCGACCGTAGCAGTCTCGCGGTTCCGGACTGAGCGCCTAGAACCGCCAGACCACCGCGGCCGGCTAGAAAACTGCGGCAAAATGCAGGAAGATCTGCAGCGGATACGCACTTGGTACAGGGAGTGGCAACTGACCCTTACACAAATGTAATGTATTGCGAATACATAGAAAGAAGGATCCTTTATTGTACGATTCTATGATAGCGGAACAAACACTGGTAGCTGTTACTTCTGTAAAATATCTGGGAGTATGCGTGCGGAACGATTTGAAGTGGAATGATCATATAAAATTAATTGTTGGTAAGGCAGGTACCAGGTTGAGATTGATTGGGAGAGTCCTTAGAAAATGTAGTCCATCAACAAAGGAGGTGGCTTACAAAACACTCGTTCGACCCATACTCGAGTATTGCTCATCAGTGTGGGATCCTTACCAGATCGGGTTGACGGAGGAGATAGAGAAGATCCAAAGAAGAGCGGCGCGTTTCGTCACAGGGCTATTTGGCAGCGTGATAGCGTTACGGAGATGTTTAGCAAACGCGAGAGGCAGACTCTGCAAGAGAGGCGCTCTGCATCGCGGTGTAGCTTGCTGTCCAGGTTTCGAGGGGGTACGTTTCTGGATGAGGTATCGAATATATTGCTTCCACCTACTTATACCTTCCGAGGAGATCACGAATGTAAAATTAGAGAGATTCGAGCGCGCACGGAGGCTTTACGGCAGTCGTTCTTCCCGCGAACCATATGCGACTGGAACAGGAAAGGGAGGTAATGAGAGTGGCACGTAAAGTGCCCTCCGCCACACACCGTTGGGTGGCTTGCGGAGTATAAATGTAAATGTAGAAACTTTACGGGCGCACACAACAGGCATCAAATGTGAAGCACCAACAAGGTCTGTGCATATTAATGGCCTTTAAAAAAAAAAATGTGGGGCATTACTTACTGAACGACCCTCGTATGTGCATTTTCTCAGCCTCCCCACGCGACTAGCGCCCGAGAGGACAGATGTGTAGTTTGCTCGCCGATGCAGGATCCTACAGCAGCACGACGCTCTTTGATGGAGATGGCACCTCCGTATACTTAAAATACCCTGACACAGAGTGCAGTGAGCAATTGTATTCACTGTCGCGTCTGGTGTTGCAACTTTAGTTCCCAGCTGGGTATCGAACCGAAGCGCTCGCTGACCTGGACATGTGCGTGTGTGTGGGCAGCCCGCGATGCCGGTGCTGCGAGAGGAAGAGCTGGCCTGCTGCTACCGCCCCCGCGGGGGCTCGCAGCTGCTGTACGCCAGCACGGGCGACCTCTACCAGGCGCTGCCGCCCCCGGCCGCCTCCGGCGCCGCCCCCGTCGTCTCTAGCGCCGCCCCCGCCGCCGTGGTGAGGGTGGCCCCCAGCGCCGCTGCCGCCCCCGG
The DNA here is from genome assembly GCF_023898315.1 of Schistocerca nitens. NCBI lineage: Eukaryota > Metazoa > Arthropoda > Insecta > Orthoptera > Acrididae > Schistocerca > Schistocerca nitens. Next base: position 207,765,923 of record NC_064624.1, read on the forward strand.
CGCGCCGCCCCACGACATCTACCGGACACCCGTCGTCCACCACCAGGTAAGGATAGTCACCAGATACTGTCACATGTGCTGTAAAGTTTTGCACACCACCTCCTCTTATCACTTCCTTTGCTTTCACTGTCCACCTCGTAAGTCTATTCTTCCTATTTCCTTCTCCTCTTCAATTCATCTGAAGATTGTTCATCATTCCACTGACCACCTCATTTTCACTCAGTTTCATCTCTCTCTCTTCTTTCATTTTTGTCTCCACCTTCCTCATACTTCCTAATTCTCTCTCTCTCTCTTACCACTAATTTGTCTTTTAATCTCTACAGTAGCCAACTGAGAACAATACAGTAGGGGAAAGGTGCCTATTATGCGATAGTTCCCTAATATGAGACACCCCAAATGTGGTCATGTTAGGGGCTGCACTCTGGTGGAGAGTTTCTTAAACACGTCTACTGCGAGCCAGACGACGACACAGCTAGTAGGACGCCATAGTTGAGCCGGACAAGGTACGTAGAGGTTGATATAAAATTTCTGGAAATGCGGAAGCGTCCGATCCCGCCCGTCTGATTTGACCCATGACGTCACAAATATGGCGGAAACGACCATAAACCACGATTCCAATATGGCGCATATAAAGTCGTTACGTACACATTATGAGGACGAAAATACATCGAAACACACACACACACACACACACACACACACACACACACACACACACACACACACACACACACACACACACACACACACGTTCCACGAAAAGCCTAATGGCACTAACGGGACAAGCGCGGGAAATAGGGTGTTTTTGGGTGGGGACAAACTAAATGTAAACAAATTTAGACACCCACCCCCTTACAAAACCTCGCAAAACGTCGAAAAAAACCGACATCACAAAACTCCCCAAATACCGCTAAACACAATATCATTTGGAATCGGACACTTCCCTTGACCTATATAGCTCAACAGCAGCTCCCGATCCCATAAATTAGGACCTAACACTTCCCTTGCCCTATATAGCTCAAAAACATCTCCCGATACCAATACCAACATTCACAGCCACACCTTGGGATCGAACACTTCCCTTGACCTGTTATCCTTACGACATCTCCACATACAGCCGTCCCTGGTCCGAGACGCCGGAACTTTAAGTAAGCCTCATTTCTTCACGACATACTGAACACTTCACGACTTCATCCAAGAATCCGAATAGTTGAAGAAATTTTATTAGAGGCAACACACTGTCCCCCATCATAGCCGACAACCGAGAACTGTTGACCCTGTCAGTCATATCCATACCTACCAAAGACATAAAAAAAAAAAAAAAAACAATTTACCAAAATTCACACACGACGCTACACTCGCAAACTAAACCAAAAACATCACCTAAGACACCACCAGAGAGCACCACCGATCGCATCAAAACGACACCTACAAACACGCCACTCTCACATACTAAATTCCGCGCCGTCTTGACGTCACACACCACAACAGCCTTACGTCACGGGTCAAAGCCGACGGGTGGGATCGGACGCTTCGGTCGACCCAAATTTCTTGTGTTTGGAGACTTTGCGACACCGGTGTTACGACAGTATTTCAGCTTAAAGGTGAGTGGATATTACTGCACTCTTTTCTGACGGTATTACCTATACTTATTGACATTTAGGTTCATTTTCCAACGAACGTTGTTAGCAAGTGCGTGATTCTTTGTGTAAGATGGCGAAATTCCTAATACGCGATAGTATGGGGATCCGAATAAGCGACAGTGTCGCATATTGCGATACCTGGAGATAGTCAAATAGGTCAGACATCGCGTTCGTGTTCTCCTGCGTTACTAACTCCTTATGTGAAGCAATTGCAAGAATCTAAGCAGAAGAAATCAGGGGCTGGAGCTAAGAAAGCAGCCAGAAAGTTATTTGGGGAGAAGAGTGGAAAATCTGCAAATCGTAGACCTAAAGCGAAAGAATGGTCTAGTGACTCGGCATCCGATGTCCACATCTCGATGACAGTCGGGATTCAGGCAGCAGTGATCACGATGACGCAGACTGTCTGTTCTGTGCTGGGCGCTCTTCTGAAGGCAGACACGGGGAGAAATGGGCACAGTGCACGAAATGTTATCGCTGGGCTCATGACGATTGCGGTGTCACAGAAGACAATTTTGTTTGCCCCGGATGTCGTAAATATAAACCTAAGTACTGTGAAATGAGTGAAGGAGAACAGAAATGAATGAACATGTAAAAATTGTATATTCATATGTCATTATTCTGTAATGAAATAATTAAAGAAATATATTACTACTGTCTCATATTAGGAAACCTTGATCTCATTTCTACGAAATGCCTTGTTTGTGAAGATTTAATAACTACTCTGAAATATTGTTTATTATTGCAAATACGATAATTGTACGATAAAATTAAATAATGCAAGATATTGTTACCGTCATAAAAAATACAGTTGCACTTACTTTTAGGTCTTTCAAATGGGTTTACAAAAGAGTGTCTCATATTAGGCGTCTTTCCTCTTCCTGGAATGCCGGCCAGTGTGGCCGAGCGGTTCTAGGCGCTTCAGTCTGGAACCGCGCGACCGCTACGGTCGCAGGTTCGAATCCTGCCTCGGGCATGGATGTGTGATGTCCTTAGGTTAGTTAGGTTTAAGTAGTTCTAAGTTCTAGGGGACTGATGACCTTAGAAGTTAAGTCCCATAGTGCTCCGAGTCATTGCAACCATTTCATTTCTTCCTGGAATGGGTGATGTGTGGGTTGGGGAAACAGTCATTCCCCGTGCTCAGATTCACCTAGCGGCTGCCCGCCGTCTGTGCCGCTGGCCGACTTAAATAGACTATGTGATCAAAAGTATCCGGACGCCTGGCTGGAAATGACTTTACACGTTCGTGGTACCCTCCATCGGCAATGCTGGAATTTGGTACGGTGTTGGCCCACCCTTAGCCTTAATGACGGCTTCCACTCTCGCAAGCATACGTTCGATCAGGTGATTGTTCGAAATTCCACAGCTGAGGGGATAAAACACGAGATTAAAGGCTTTTTGAAAATATGTAGCTATTAAGGCAATCTTGAAGATAAGTTGCGAAAATTGGTATTTGTTTCCTTGGTTTGAAATGAAAAATGTATATGTTTCAGCATTTTTTTGGAAATTCAGTCATTAAGAGGGTAAAATAGTAGGTGGAAATAAATCAGTATTAAAAAATAAGTATTCTTAAGCCTACATCTATGAAAATTGGTATTTTACTTTTCGGTTGGAAATAAAAAAGCTCGTGTTTCAGCGTTTTTTGGTAATTCAGCCCCCTAAAGGAGTGAAATAAGGAATGCAAACTTTTATGAAACTATTTCATTGTGAAAACAGTTTCGAAGCTAAGTCTATGAAAATTTGGAAACGTCCCCTTTGAAAAATTGACTTACTGTGCTGATAAACCCCTACGTTATTTGATTTTCAAACAGCTGAGCAAAACTGAACGTACTCAGACATTTCTCTCTTTACTTATTCTGATCAACACTAAACTGACACACAATATTTTTAGCGCAACGCAATCTCACTTTCAATAATCCCTACAAAAGAATGCCCCTGACTAACAATAACCTATACCTTTCATGAATCACTTATCTCACAAGAATCTTCGTTACTCGAACTACTGCAATACACCGAGCGCCAATACTGCCAGCTAAATAAAAGATTCGAACTACTGAAGGCACTAACTACTGATAGGCATACTTAGCAAATGAAAGATTTTGGTAGAGAACAAGCAATGTATTTACCTTAATAGTGTTCAAAAGTCATTTATCAGTTCATGTCATCCAGTCTTGCAAATGTACTGTCTCTGACGGACACACGTCCAGATCGTCCGCTCTCAAAACTCCGCCATCTCTCTCCCCACATCCACCACTGCTGGCGTCTCACCTCCAACTGCGCAACGCTACGCGCTGTTAACATCCAGCTGCCCAACACTACAATAGCGAATATTCCAACAATGCCAACCAGCCACAGACTGCACACAGCACAGCCAGAGACTTTCATACAGAGCGCTACGTGACGTTACCAACACAAAAACCTAAACAGCTTACTTACAATTTTAATTTGGCTTCTCTGGTAGAAATTTAATAAAAAGTAGGTATTTCTCTGTTTTTGGAAATTCAACCCCGTAGGTGGTCAAATAGGGGGTGAAAATTTTTAAGAAAATATTTCACTATATTAACTACTTTTTAGATCTGAATGTGTGAAAATTGGTATCACCGAGAAGTGATTCTCGGTTAAATATAAAGAAATACGTGTGAGGGGATGAAAGTTCGTACGGAAATACCATAACGAGAACGCAAAAGGTATGATTAACAGAAACCTTGGACTCCAGCTGACAGAAGCGCGTTTCGGTCAGAAGTACATTCGGAAGAGTACATGGCTTAATTAGCGTGAATAGGTTGGAAAGGGCCGCAGTTTGTGCATAACACCAAAATTCGGTTAAAGGAAAACAAGACCTAGGCTGACAATACAGTCCAAGCGAGCGAAGCAGCGAGCGGCGACGTGGTCGTAATGTACAAAAACACATTCATTTCTGCAACTGGATGACACTCTCGTGTTAGTATTGGGTCATACATTGTTATCACACGACAGCCAGCGACAACATTTCATAGGCGTGTCGCCTTCAGGTTCATTGAAAGGTTGCATAGCGTGGTCGCCGGTTGTTTACGTGTACCACCCGCGGATGGGATAGAAAAGGGACAGCGAAAGGGTTGTGCCTGTAGAGTAAGTACCTTCCGCCACATACGAGGGCTACTCAAGAAGTGACTTTCCAAGTTGCACGGGGAACGTACATTCGTTCATGAAACTTTTTTTTTTTTTGTTATGTTGGTACACATGTACCAAACATACGTTCTCAGTTTCAAGTGTACAGCATGCTTCGTTTGTTTTTGACAGACAGAAATACTAGACGTGTTTTAATGTGCTCGGCGATATTATAAAAATGGAGCACAGAATTTGCATCAAATTTTGTGTGAAAAATAGACAATGTTGTGGGAAAGGCGAGCCAAAGGTTGCGTTTCATTGGCAGGACACAGAAAATGCAACAAGTCCACTAAAGAGACAGCTTACACTACAGTCGTTCGTCCTCTGTTAGAATATTGCTGCGCGGTGTGGGATCCTTACCGGGTGGGATTGACGGAGGACATCGAAACGGTGCAAAAAAGGGCAGCTCGTTTTGTTTTATCACGTAGTAGGGGAGAGAGTGTGGCAGATATGATACGCGAGTTGGGATGGAAGTCATTAAAACAAAGACTTTTTCGTCGCGGCGAGATCTATTTACGAAATTTCAGTCACCAACTTTCTCTTCCGAATGCGAAAATATTTTGTTGAGCCCAACCTACATAGGTAGGAATGATCATCAAAATCAAATAAGAGAAATCAGAGCTCGAACAGAAAGGTTTAGGTGTTCGTTTTTCCCGCGCGCTGTTCGGGAGTGGAATCGTAGAGAGAGAGAGTATGATTGTGGTTCGATGAACCCTCTGCCAAGCACTTAAATGCAGAGTAATCATGTAGACGTAGAAAACACTTGAAACGTTGACAGTGGCATACGGTGAGTCTGCTCTAAGTAAAAATAAATAAATAAATAAATAAATAAAATGTTTACAAGTGGTACAAGCTCTTCCAGGATGGCCGAGAAGCTGCCAATGACGAATCTCGCACTGGACGCCCCAGGACATCAACAACAGATGATAACGTCGAAGCTGTGAAGAAAATTGTTTTGATAATCGTCGAATTATCGTAAGAGAAGTTGCTGAGGATGTTGGCATATCGGTCGGCGCGTGTCGTGCAGTTTTTTAGGATGTTTTGGGCACGAGACGTGTGTCAACGAAGTTTGTTCCGAAACTTCTGAATTTTGATCAGAGGAACTGTCGCACGAGCATCGCTCAGGAGCTGTTGAATGACGTCAATGATGATCCCCGATTTGCTAAACAGGGTCATAACTGGTGAAGAAACATGGGTTTATGGTTATGACGTCGAAACAAAAGCCCAATCGTGCCAACGGAAGCATCCCGGAGAACCAAGTCCGAAAAAAGCACACCAAGTTCGATCAAATGTGAAAGTTTTGCAGTCCGCAGCTCGTGGTCGTGCGGTAGCGTTCTCGCTTCCCGCGCCCGGGATCCCGTGTTCGATTCCCGGCTGGGTCAGGGATTTTCTCTGCCTCGTGATGACTGAGTGTTGTGTGATGTCCTTAGGTTAGTTAGGTTTAAGTAGTTCTAAGTTCTAGGGGACTGATGACCATAGATGTTAAGTCCCATAGTGCTCAGAGCCATTTTTGAAAGTTTTGCTCACTTTTTGTTTTTTCAGTTACTGTGGCATAGAGCATCGTGACTTTTTGCTTCAAGGTGGTACGGTCACTAAGGGTTATTACCTTGACGTTATGCGCCATTTGCGAGAAGCAATACACCAAAAACGTCCGGAATTGTGGAAAAACAATTCGTGGCTTTTCCATCACGACAATGCACCTGCTCATTCATCGTTGCTTGTGAGAGAGTTTTTGGCCAAAACCAACACGACAATCGTGCCTCAGCCACCGTATTCGCCGGACTTGGACCCGTGCAACTTTCTCCTGCTCTCAAAACTGAAGAGACCTATGATAGGACGAAGATTTTCAGCGACTGAGGAAATAAAAACTGCATAGCTCGACGTACTCGAGGCTGTACCAAAAAGTGGTTATGAGAAGTGCTTCGAGGATTGGAAGAAGCGTTGGCACAATTGTATCTGAGGGGGATTGATGAATTGATGATTGATGAATTAATAAATATTTTCAAACTTCCTGGCAGATTAAAACTGTGTACCGGACCGAGACTCGAACTCGTGACCTTTGCCTTTCGCGGGCAAGTGCTCTACCAACTGAGCTACCCAAGCACGACTCACGCCCCGTCCTCACAGCTCTCATTCTGGAAACGTCCCCCAGGCTGTGGCTGCCATGTCTCCGCAATATCCTTTCTTTCAGGAGTGCTAGTTCTGCAAGGTTCGCAGGAAAGCTGTAAAGTTAGGAAACTAAGGAGGCGAGGTACTGGCAGAAATAAAGCTGTGAGGACCGAGCCTGGTGGGTGAGCGGTAACGCTCGGGCCTGGCATTCGTGAGGACCTGGGTTCAGTTCCCAGTCTTGGCTGAGGTTTCCGTGGTTTCCTTAGTCCCTCCAGGCAAATGCCGGGACTACCCTTCCGATGACCACGGCCAACATTCCCGCACAGTCCCTTCCCCCCCACAACTTTAGCCGGCACAGTAGCTCAGCGTGTTCGGTCAGAGGGTTAGCTGGCCTCTGTAATAAAAAAAAACTGAGTTAATCGATGAACAGCGAACTTCAACGGGTGTCTTACGACGTCCGCCCCGAACAGATGCAAAAAAAAAAAAAAAAGGTAGACCACTTGCCCGCGAAAGGCAAAGGTCCTGAGTTCGAGTCTCGGTCCCGCACACAGTTTTAATCTGCCAGGAAGTTTCATACAGGGTGTTTCAAAAATGACCGGTATATTTGAAACGGCAATAAAAACTAAACGAGCAGCGATAGAAATACACCGTTTGTTGCAATATGCTTGGGACAACAGTACATTTTCAGGCGGACAAACTTTCGAAATTACAGTAGTTACAATTTTCAATAACAGATGGCGCTTGCAAGTGATGTGAAAGATATAGAAGACAACGCAGTCTGTGGGTGCGCCATTCTGTACGTCGTCTTTCTGCTGTAAGCGTGTGCTGTTCACAACGTGCAAGTGTGCTGTAGACAACATGGTTTATTCCTTAGAACAGAGGATTTTTCTGGTGTTGGAATTCCACCACCTAGAACACAGTGTTGTTGCAACAAGACGAAGTTTTCAACGGAGGTTTAATGTAACCAAAGGACCGAAAAGCGATACAATAAAGGATCTGTTTGCAAAATGTCAACGGACTGGGAACGTGACGGACGAACGTGCTGGAAAGGTAGGGCGACCGCGTACGGCAACCACAGAGGGCAACGCGCAGCTAGTGCAGCAGGTGATCCGACAGCGGCCTCGGGTTTCCGTTCGCCGTGTTGCAGCTGCGGTCCAAATGACGCCAACGTCCACGTATCGTCTCATGCGCCAGAGTTTACACCTCTATCCGTACAAAATTCAAACGCGGCAACCCCTCAGCGCCGCTACCATTGCTGCACGAGAGACATTCGCTAACGATATAGTGCACAGGATTGATGACGGCGATATGCATGTGGGCAGCATTTGGTTTACTGACGAAGCTTATTTTTACCTGGACGGCTTCGTCAATAAACAGAACTGGCGCATATGGGGAACCGAAAAGCCCCATGTTGCAGTCCCATCGTCCCTGCATCCTCAAAAAGTACTGGTCTGGGCCGCCATTTCTTCCAAAGGAATCATTGGCCCATTTTTCAGATCCGAAACGATTACTGCATCACGCTATCTGGACATCCTTCGTGAATTTGTGGCGGTACAAACTGCCTTAGACGACACTGCGAACACCTCGTGGTTTATGCAAGATGGTGCCCGGCCACATCGCACGGCCGACGTCTTTAATTTCCTGAATGAATATTTCGATGATCGTGTGATTGCTTTGGGCTATCCGAAACATACAGGAGGCGGCGTGGATTGGCCTCCCTATTCGCCAGACATGAACCCCTGTGACTTCTTTCTGTGGGGACACTTGAAAGACCAGGTGTACCGCCAGAATCCAGAAACAATTGAACAGCTGAAGCAGTACATCTCATCTGCATGTGAAGCCATTCCGCCAGACACGTTGTCAAAGGTTTCGGGTAATTTCATTCAGAGACTACGCCATATTATTGCTACGCATGGTGGATATGTGGAAAATATCGTACTATAGAGTTTCCCAGACCGCAGCGCCATCTGTTGTTGACAATTGTAACTACTGTAATTTCGGAAGTTTGTCTGCCTGAAAATGTACTGTTGTCCCAAGCATATTGCAACAAACGGTGTATTTCTATCGCTGCTCGTTTAGTTTGTATTGCCGTTTGAAATATACCGGTCATTTTAGATACACCCTGTATCAGCGCACACTCCGCTGCAGAGTGAAAATCTCATTCTAATATTTTCGTAAAAGTATAAAGACAGCTTACTTTTTGAACAGCCCTCGTACATACATCCGCACCTTGGTTGTCGGAGTTGTGTTGCAGTGTTTCACGAGAGAAGACGGCTGTGGGTTATCGCCTTTAGGTATCGCTTCCCATTGAAGATAGCGCAGAGCGGAAATTATTCGTGCCCGTCTGGATACGGTGTTTATTAGCGGAATTAGCCAGCGGGAAGGTAATTGCGGAGAGCTGCCGTTCTAAAAATACCACGTGGCAACCCCGGTAATGAATACGAGAGTGCTAATGCTAGGGTAGCGGAGCAGCATCAGGTTGCCGGTGGCGGAGTTGTTTAATTGGCGGGAGGGGAGGTGGGCATCGGGGGTGGTTTACATTGGGGGGGGGGGTGGAGGGGAGGGGAAATGCAGCCCTCACAGCGCCCGTGTCGGAATTAGCGGGTGCGAGGCGTCGACGGTAAAGTGATTACCGACCGTAACAGGCGTGATGCAGGGCCCGTGTCATTAGGGGTGTGACGTGGGCTGATTGGGGGAGAGGTGTAGGGGAAGATTGCGCAGTAGGCGTCGGTCAGGTGGGGGGGAGGGGCAGGAGCAGGGAGAGGGGCGGTGGGGGGGGGGTTAAGGGGGCGTGGTTAAAATCTAAAACCTGCGACGGTCTTCCGTTTCTAACAACTGTATTTTCCGTCACTCCAAACAACTTGACGCCAGTATTAAATAGGAAACACCTTCCTCGCGTATTTCACGAGGTTTCAGGCTTAAGCGGTGGTCAATGATAATGGATTACTTACAAACAAATGCAATAATTGGTAGAAGCCGACCCCGGGGAAGATCAGTTTCGATTCCGTAGAAATATTGGGACACGTGAGGCAGTACTGACCCTACGACTTGTCTTATAAGATAGATTAACGAAAGGTAAACCTATGTTTCTAGCATTTGTAGACCTAGAAATAGCTTTTGACAATGTTGACTGGAATAGTCTCTTTCAAATTCTGAAGGTGGCAGGGGTAAAATACAGGGAGCGAAAGCCTGTTTACAATTTCTACAGTAACCTAAGAGTCCAGGGCCACGTAAGGGAAGTAGTGGTTGAGAAGGGAGTGAGAGAAGGTTGTAGCCTATCCCCAATGTTATTCAGTCTGTACAGGGTGTTACAAAAAGGTACGGCCAAACTTTCAGGAAACATTCCTCACACACAAAGAAAGAAAACGTGTTTTGTGGACATGTCTCCGGAAACGCTTACTTTCCATGTTAGAGCTCATTTTATTACTTCTCTTCAAATCACATTAATCATGGAATGGAAACACACAGCAACAGAACGTACCAGCGTGACTTCAAACACTTTGTTACAGGAAATGTTCAAAATGTCCTCCGTTAGCGAGGATACGTGCATCCACCCTCCGTCGCACGGAATCCCTGATGCGCTGATGCAGCCCTGGAGAATGGCGTATTGTTTCACAGCTGTCCACAATACGAGCACGAAGAGTCTCTACATTTGGTACCGGGGTTGCGTAGACGAGAGCTTTCAAATGCCGCCATAAATGAAAGTCAAGAGGGTTGAGGTCAGGAGAGCGTGGAGGCCACGGAATTGGTCCGCCTCTACCAATCCGTCGGTCACCGAATCTGTTGTCGAGAAGCGTACGAACACTTCGACTGAAATGTGCAGGAGCTCCGTCGTGCACGAACCACATGTTGTGTCGTACTTGTAAAGGCACACGTTCTAGCAGCACAGGTAGAGTATCCAGTATGAAATCATGGCGGTGAATCGAGGAAGTACAGTACATACTGACGAAACTAAAATGAGCTCTAACATGGAAATTAAGCGTTTCCGGACACATGTCCACATAACATCTTTTCTTTATTTGTGTGTGGGGAATGTTTCCTGATAGTTTGGCCGTACCTTTTTGTAACACCCTGTATATTGCGCAGGCACTAAAGGAAACAAAAAAAATGGACTAAGAGTTGAAGTCCAGGGAGAAGAAATAAGAACTTCCACATTTTCCGATGATATTGTAATTGTCAGGGACAGCAAAGGACTCGGAAGAACAGTTGAGCGAAATGAGCAGTGTCTTGAAAGGAGGATATGAGATTAACATCAATAAATGCAAAAGACGAATAATGGAATGTAGTCGAATTATCAGGTAATGCTGTGAGAATTAGATTAGCAAATAAGACTCTTAAAGTAGTAAATAAGTTTTGCTATTTTTGAAGCAAAATAACTGTTTATAGTCGAAGTATAGAGGATATAAAATGTAGATTGGCTATGGAAAGGAAAGCGTTTGTGAATAAGAGAAATTTGTTAATATCGAGTATAAATTTGTCAGGAAGTCTTTTCTGAAAGTATTTGTATGGAGTGTACCCATGTACGGAAGTGAAACATGGACGATAAATAGTTTGGACAAGAACAGAATAGAAGCTTTCGAAATGTGGTGCTACAGAAGAATAGTGAAGATTAGATCGCTAGATCACGTAACTAATGAGGAGATACTGAATAGAATTGGGAAGAAGAGTAATTTGTGGCACAACTTGACTAGAAGAAGGGATCGGTTGGTAGGACATGTTCTGAGGCATCAAGGGATTGCCAAGTTAGTATTGGAGGGCAGCGTGGAGGGTAAATATCGTAGAGGGAGACCAAGAGATGAATACACTAAGCAGGTTCAGAAGGATGTAGGCTGCAGTAGGTACTGGGAGATGAAGCAGCTTGCACAGGATAGAGTAGCATGGAGAGCTGTATCAAACCAGTCTCTGGGCTGAAGACCACAACAACATCATTGGTGGATCAAAAAATGGGTCAAAGAGTGTCGAGGATCACTCTCGGAAACTTCTTGAGAGGGAATTGATGTTGAACGAAAAGAAAAAAAAAACATCGCCCAGCATCTAATACTTCACTAGGAATGGTTTATCAACATACATAGGCGTCCCCATACGGTAGTCACTTGCACCCGCGACCACTTCTCCCTTGTAATTTTCAGTACAAAGTTTTTATTCATTACAGAATTCTTCGTGTAAATCTACACAATTACTCTGCAAAAACAGTTAAGTGCCTGGCAGAGGGTGCTTCGAACCACCTTCGAGCAGTTTGGCTACGATTCCGCGCGCGCGTTTTTGTGTGTGTGTGTGTGTGTGTGTGTGTGTGTGTGTGTGTGTGTGTGTGTGTGTGCGCGTTGTCCATATTTTAAGTTAGATTAAGTAGTGTATAGGCTTAGGGACCGATGACCTAAGTAGTTTGGTCCCATTAGGCATTACCACAAATTACAAGCTCTTGTTTCACTAGCTTTCGATAACTCTTAAAGAATTAGTCACTGGAATTTAAAAAATAAAATAGAAAAGTACAACTTCTGATATATCGCCATAGATAAGAAAGTTCAGTGTGTTTACGAACTGGCAAAGGAGTCCCTGTGTGCCATTATTCGCCAGAATCTCGTTTCGGTATCTAGAGCGGTTTAAGAGATATGAGGTATATTGCAAATATTTCATTCCCGCGGCCGTGAGATCTGGAGTGTACGCGCTACATACGATCCATTATCTCGAGATCGGAGACAGATAGCGACCTCCTCCCAAGTCTAAACAAAAATTCGATATGTTAGCAGCATTTCATTCACAGTAGTCACATACGCACCAAACGTAAAGTCATACCGACCCCTAGTTTTCATTGCAAACTTTTCGAAATTTGCGTAGCGACTTACTAAAATGTGTACACCACAATAAGTATGACCATTAGCGAGATGATGGGCATTTCGCCAACATGCTCACATATAACTGAGTAGATAACCGTGCAGTTGGCGTGTGTTTCGCGTACGCCGACCGATATTTCGACGCCTCATTGGTGGCATTGTTTCCAGAGGGGTACACCACGATCTGATATCAACGGAATGTTCGCATTACAGAAAATTACCACGAACTCTCAGCAATACAATCTTTGCAACACGCCATAGAGTAAATATCTCTGGAGCGAGCATTGCGTTCTGCGCATCTTGTCAACATTAAACCAGGATTGTCACGTGTTTTCGCGACTTCGCTGTGCGTGTGTGCTTTCTGCAGAGTTTGAAGTTTATAATATCAAGAGTTTTAGTTGTGTTTCACCGTTTGTTGATAGTGTAATAGCGATGGTGAATTACTGTTGTTTCTACGGATGCAAAGAAAAATATGTGAAAGGAGGGATAGTAACTTTTCATGGGTACATACCATGTAACTCTAATTATAGTTATCATATTAGTAAGAGATACTGTGTGTGTTTAAAAATTTCGAGACGCATTATAATTAAGGATTCATTCTGTAGACCTATTTTTCTCCGATTTTATGACTAAATAATAGATATTACGGCTCGTACAAAAGCTTACAAACAATCGCTTCCTCTCGTAAATTTTCTAGTGGAACAGGAAAGGGAATGGTTAGTTGTTTCAGCAAATACTACCCTCCATGAATTTATCAATGACTTATCGATTATGTATATAGATTTGAAAGACGGGAGACAGATAAATTCAATAGTGTGGGAGTCTGCAATTGTCTTCGTATAATACGTGTGTCCAAACCTTTTTGTTTACTATGAAGTTACAGTAGGAGACCATGTTAAGTGTGTCTAGGACATGGAGAATGATTATGTGTGATTTACATTTTAGTTTCTCGAACAATGAACAACGAGTAAAGATGTGGCTCCACAAAATGAGGAGGAGTTATTTTGTCCCTACAAAATATTCCAAAGTATGTTCAAAACACTTTGAAGAGGAATGTTTAGACAGAAAAAAATTTGGACGTATGTGGCTGAAGGTAGCTAATCAAAGTGCACATTCATCTTCTTTAGCGTATTGTACCTTCAATTTATTTTCTTCACCATTTGATTAAGAAGCGTAAAATATTAGTAAACATGTCCCCAAACTCTTTCATTTATGTCACTTTCCACTTCCGTTAATGGTGTTATATGGGTTGACTGTTATATGACCAACTGTATTTTCTTTACAGTACATTTAGTCTCCGATCGCCTTCCCCCCCCTCCTCCCCCCTTCTTACTCAGTCTACTATTTGTTTAATAAACTGGGAGCAAGTACGTAAAATGCGTTAAATTAATACTTCAAAGTGTCACCAGTAAGAAAAATTGTGCTTTAGGTCGCAAAAACTAGAAAATAAATACGCAGAAATAGCAGAAAAAAAGGTCGAATTAGCAGGGATATAATCGCTAATGTGTGGCAAATTCGGTGTTTTTCGGACACTTGCATAAGTACTAGCGTACTGTCAAGTCGTTTTGCGAGACTATCACTGCAAAAATGTACGTCAGGCTCTGTAATACTATAAAGTGCTGTATCATACCGAAAACTACCAAAAATCGAGTGCATCTGAACTGTGACACCTATCGCAGAGATGCAGAATGCAGTATCACTTGCCCTTAAAAGTTACGTAGCTGGTTTATTCCCGGTATCAAATGGATGCTGTTAAAACGTCTGCGCAACATATATAAATAATCCACGACACGTACGAAAAGAATCCGTCTGTACTAGGGATGCAGTGACATTCGAAACAGGGCGCTATACGGACAAACACACGTCGTCCCGAGAACACGTGACCAGGTCGGCAATGTATGTTGACAACACAAAATCTGTTCTGCGTATGTGAATACTCACTCCAGAGATATTAACTCTAAGCAACACACCAAAGACATGATCACCACCGATAACACACTTTTCAGTTGTACTTTTTTTCGGAAAATATCAGTATTCAGTGCGGAATTTGTTATTGTTGTTATTATTATGCCGACACTATATCTTGGCAGTCGGTCGCGACCACAAACAAACGAGAACTTGGACTGTCCATGGGGAAAGGAACGGTGTGGATGAATAAGCTTCGCCTTCCTCTCGAAGGGCAGCCATTTTGCGTCCGCGTTCTGTGCTTCCGCGACAGCAGAACTGACTTACCGGTCATAGGAGATGGGCGATTCGATTTGTTGGGGTGAGAGTCGCGTTCGAATCCCTTTCTGCACCAGGATTAGTCTCTTCTCTAATTTCAAAATAAGGAAAAACGGCAATCCACAACAGAAAGCAAATTGGAGCACGCAAAACATTTGGTAGTGGCTACAGCGCAATTGTTTGCTGCGGTTAGCATCATTGTTAGTTCAGGCCTGACCTCTTACGCAACTATACTTCAAAACACTCCTCATGGCTCTGAGGACTATGGGACTTAACTGCTGAGGTCATCAGTCCAAAACACTCCTCACCCAAAACTTCCACGATGTAGTGTCCGCATAGTATAAAAACTTGAAACAGCTGGACTGTCAAACTGAACGCCACATACAAATTATCGTCCAAATTTTCGACTTTTCTAGTGCAGTTTCCAAAAATTTTCTTTTTTACAGGTCTTATCCTGACAATTACGAAGCCACAAAAAGTGTAAGCCAACACAGTCGAGTCGTTCTCAAGTGGCGATCTTTCACGCATGCAGCAACTGCTTTTTATTTATATAGGTTATAAAAATCAGATTGGTCGCGGTCTGTATGTTAGCCAGACCGATTTTTTGCCCCTCTTTCACTTAGAAACATCGCTCGAAGTGATGGTTTTTTTTTTTTTTTTTGCTGGCGCTGATTCTAATGATTTTCAAGACCACAAGCTCAGAATGACTTTCGTACAGAAGATTTCAAGCAGTATCATATAAATATCTTAGCTAAATACTCTTTTTATATACTGGTGTTATTTAAGTGGCTGAGTGCATGCGAGACAAAGCTGTCGAGTGCTTACGTAGAGCAAATCATCATACCACGTAGCAAGGGCGTACCCAGGATCTGAACTAGGGGAGGGGGGGGGGAGGCAGATCATACTAGTCTCAGGAAACAAGGACTCGAGACAACATACAGCACTTCTTATTAAATAAAACAGTAAACTAGTGAAAAACTGCTTTAAATATTTTGAATATGAGAATGCACTTGTTTAAAAGTAAAAAGTTTTTAATCCAGTAATAATCTTGTAGGATTTGCCGAGAGTAATGTGCCGAAGACGAAAAAATTACTCCCGGATCTGCGCGAACGAGTTCAAATACCTTCTAGGGGGGGCCGGGGGGGCGGCGGCGTGGAAGCTGCCCCCCCCGCCGCCGCCGCACCCCCTGCCCCTCGCTGGCTACGACCATGCCACATAGACAACGTTTTTCTGGCTTTTCGAATTACTTGAACGTCTGTTTTTTTCTTGTAAATACTTAAATTTATGAAGAATAAAAGTGTACTATGAGCATTAAATAATGTAATCAAAAATTTATTCAAGACGAGTACCAGAAAAACGTGCGGTTCTAGGCGCTTCAGTCTGGAACCGCGTAACCGCTACGGTCGCAGGTTCGAGTCCTGCCTCGGGCATGTCATGTCCTTAGGTTAGTTAGGTTTAAGCAGTTCTAAGTTCTAGGCAACTGATGACCACAGGTGTTAAGTCCCATAGTGCTAAGAGCCATTTGAACCAGAAAAAACACAAGTGTCCTATTATGTGGGGACTTTGCGGGGAATCCGAAAATCGGGAAATTTTTCTCCACGAATTTGGGGAATTTCGGGAATTTCTTCTAGATTTTTGGGGAATTTGGAATATTGGCTTTGGCACCGTTAGTCACGACACACGAGTTAGGAATTTCAGCCGCTGAAACGGCCGTCTAACGCCGAGCCGTCAACACCGATGTAAAGCGCGCAACGTCGGTGGTGAGTACGATGTTGTTGTGTTGACGCAGCTCTCCATGCTCCTCTAACCTGTGCAAGCTTCTTCATCTCCCAGTACCTACTGCAGCCTACATCCTGCTGAATCTGCTTACTGTATTCATCTCTTGGTCTCCCTCTACGATTTTTACCCTCCATGCTTTCCTCCAATCTAAATTTGTGATCCTTTGATGCGTCAGAACGTGCCCCATCAACCGATCCCTTCTTCTAGTCAAGTTGTCACAGACTCCTCGCCAATTCCATTCACTACCTCCACCTAAGTTACGTTATCTACCCATCAATCTTCAGCATTCTTTTGTAGCACATTTCGAAAGCTTCTATTCTCTTCTTGTCTAAACTATTTATCGTCCATGTTTCACATCCATACATGCCTACACTCCACACATATACACTCAGGAAGGACTACCGGACACTTCAATCTGTACTCCATGTTAACAAATTTCTCTGCTTCAGAAACGTTTTCTTTGGTATAGCTAGTCTACATTGTATGTCCTCTCGACTTCGACGATCATCAGTTATTTTGCTTCCCAAATAGCAAAACTCATCTACTACTTTGTCTCGTATCCTAATCTAATTCTCTCAGCATCTTCTGATTTAATTCGACTACATTCCATCCTCGTTTAGCTTGTGTTGTTGTTCATCTTATATCCTCCTTTCAAGACACTGTCCATTCCGTTCAACTGCTCTTCCAGGTCCTTTACTGCGTCAGTCAGAATTGCAGTGTCGTTGGTAAACTTCGTTTTTATCTCTTCTCCCTGGATTTTAATACCTACTCCGAATTTTTCTTTTGTTTCCTTTACTGCTTGCACAATATACAGATTGAATAACATCGGGGATAGGCTACAACCCTGTCTCACTCCCCAACTACTGCTTCCCTTTCGTACTCCTTGACCTTTACACCTGCTGTCTGATTTCTGTACAAAATGTAAATGGTCTTTCGCTCCCCGTATTTTACCCCTGCCACCTTCAGAATTTGAAAGACTATTCCCTATCAACAATGTCAAAAGCCTTCTCTAAATCTACAAATGCTAGTAACATGTTTGCCTTTCCTGAACCATAACTCCCAATAAACCATGCGCTCTCTAGAGAGATGACTATCGATATAGCTGCGCAATCGCCAGCTATACTACAAAATGCTTAAAACCTTTAGAGCGAAATCAGTTGTGGATGTTTTTATGCTTCCGTACCGCAATCTGACGAACACGGAAGCCTTATAGGACCACTTTGTCGGTGCGACTAACTTCAGTGGTCCCTCGGCGATGTAACAAATTCACACTTGTAAGTCAGTGCAGTCAAAAGATAGCACCGTTTGACATATTTTGATACAAATGTGGTGTCACCGCCAGACACCACACCTGCTAGGTGGCAGCCTTTAAATCGGCCGCGGTCCGTTAGTATACGCCGGACCCGCGTGTCGCCACTGTCAGTGATTGCAGACCGAGCGCCGCCACACGGCAGGTCTAGAGAGACTTCCTAGCACTCGCCCCAGTTGTACAGCCGACTTTGCTAGCGATGGTTCACTGACAAAATACGCTCTCATTTGCCGAGACGATAGTTAGCATAGCCTTCAGCTACGTCATTTGCTACGACCTAGCAAGGCGCCATTACCAGTTACTATTGATGCTGTAAAACATGTACCGTCAAGAGCGATGTTCACCATTTACGGATTAAAGTTAAGTATTGCAACAGCTACTTCCTTTTTTGCGACAGTCTAATTTCCTTGTCCTGTTCCAGACCTCACGCCAGCCTGCGTGAGCTAAAACGCGTGCCATTCGGCTTCCTCTAGTCTACCGGGTTGGCTCTCTTGCCAACCCACAACAACAAATTCACTCATCAAAAGCTATAGGGTATTTCACCTTGGACTAGCCACCAAATTTGACAAGAATCAAGGTTTCAGAGCAAAAGTAAGGGGGGAGGGGTGGGGGGGAATCGGAAAAACGAATACCCAAAGGCTGAATTTGCCCAGTGCGTCGAGGCGACAGGAATTGCAACGTCTCACTCTTCACAGGAGGGATACTTAACTCTATAAAGGAGCCCGCCCATTTAGCCATGCGGTGTAACGCACTGCATATTGGTGGGGGGGGGGGGGGGAGGGGGGGAGGCGTGCCGGTCCCCAGCACGAATCCGCCCGGCGGATAAGTGTCGAGGTCCGGTGTGCCGGCCAGCCTGTGGATGGGCCTTTTAGGCGGTTTTCCATCTGCCTCGGCGAAAGTGGGCCGGTTCCCCTTATTCCTCCTCAGTTACACTGTGTCGGCGATCGCTGTGCAAACACTTTCTCCACGTGCGCGTACACCATAATTACTCTACCACGCAAACATTGGATATCTCCAATCCCGCCCCCTGTTGCCGTTAGCAGGCAATATTGTGTCTGGATGCTAGACAATACAGGGTGAAACTTCCTGGCAGATTAAAACTGTGTGCCAGACCGAGACTCGAACTCGGGACCTTCGCCTTTCGCGGGCAAGTGCTCTACCGACTGAGCTACCCAATCACGACTCACGCCCCATCCTCACAGCTTTACTTCTGCCAGTACCTCGTCTCCTACCTTCCAAACTTTACAGAAGCTCTCCTGCGCACACTCCGCTGCAGAGTGAAAATCTCATTCTGGAAACATCCCCCAGGCTGTGGCTAAGCCATGTCTCCGCAATATCCTTTCTTTCAGGAGTGCTAGTTCTGCAAGAGTCGCAGGAGAGCTTCTGTAAAGTTTGGAAGGTAGGAGACGAGGTACTGGCAGAAGTAAAGCTGTGAGGACGGGGCGTGAGTCGTGATTGGATAGCTCAGTCGGTAGAGCACTTGCCCGCGAAAGGCAAAGGTCCCGAGTTCGATTCTCCGTCCGGCACACAGTTTTAATCTGCCAGGAAGTTTCATATCAGCGCACACTCCGCTGCAGAGTGAAAATCTCATTCTGGAATACAGGGTGATTCACGAAGATACGCTAATATTTTAATACGTTATTCTACAAGTGAAACTAAAGAAAAAAGGTTCATATAAACAAAGGTCCGCAAATATTTAGTTACGGCCAACAAAAGATTTTGCCTAAAATTTAGCAAAAAATGGTTCAAATGGCTCTGAGCACTATGGGACTTAACATCTGAGGTCATTAGTCCCCTAGAACTTAGAACTACTTAAACCTAACTAACCTAAGGACATCACACACATCCATGCCCGAGGCAGGATTCGAACCTGCGACCTTAGCAGTCGCGTGGTCCGGACTGAACATCACAAAATTGCAAGAGGTTAAAGTAAAGAACGATTTCCATCTCTTTTGTTGCAATTGATACGGTGAATCTATTAAAATATGTCCCAGGCGTGTATCTGCAACAGTTTTCCAGAACATGCGGAGAAGCAAAGTAGTAATTTCGCAAAATTTTTAATTTATTAACTGCTTGGCCCAATTTGTTTTCTTAAATTCCAGACAACTGCACAAAGTTTTCAACAGAAGTTGTAGAGAATTTAATTTTGGAAAACTGATGGTAATAACGTTAAGTGAAAACTCTATGAATGTGTCAGATAATCCGCTTTTATTAATACCATAGCACACCTGAGAAATCATGATAAACTGGAAAATGTCGTTTCACTTAGTGATGGGGAGCTCGTGAATGAGTCGCTCAAATGAACGCTTCACTCCAGTGAAGTGTGAACTAACCACTCAATTTCAATGAACTGGTACTTCAAACTCTTCACAGATAGCACACTCCACACTTTTTTCTGGTTCACTCACTCTCTTCCCCTCTCCCTCTCCCTCTCCCACTACATCGGCGCTACGTCACTCATCCTCCCTTCACTTCAGTCCTCCCTCTACTCAAGGTCCGTAAAAAAAAAAAAAAACCTCTACCGTCTGTCGACGAATCGCGCGGTGTTTGTGGCGAAGGATAGGTTCACGAGGGGTTGGGGAAGTTAGGGGCGGGGCGAAAGCAGCGTCAGCTGCTTCCTGCAGTGCTGACAACCTTACCCGTCACTATTTGTGCAGTACAACGTCGCGTCTACCGTTGGCAGCGCTTGCAGACAAATGAATATTAAAGATACAAACGAAGAGGCTGGCTGTGTGAGCACGCACAGCCAACATCAAAATAAAAGGTTTGTTAATAACACTGAAAGAGGGATTTTACCTGAAATCGTGCCAATGATTACAGGTTTACGTTTTGAAGCTAGAGGGTTGTTATTCTCAGCAAAAATAAAATCTATAAGAAAACTTCTCAATTATTGCTTAATGTAGGATATAGACTTTGTGGCAGTGGTAAACAAACTCATTCTATTTTGGATTAAATTTTAAAAGGTACATAAAATTGGACTGCATTTCGTTGGTAGCCCTAGTTTTCAGTCCATTAATACGAGGCGCATTCAAGTTCTAAGGCCTCCGATTTTTCTTTTCTACTTAACTACTCACCCGAAATCGATGAAACTGCCGTTACTTCTCGACGTAATCGCCCTGCAGACGTACACATTTTTCACAACGCTGACGCCACGATTCCGTGGCAGCGGCGAAGGCTTCTTTAGGAGTCTGTTTTGACGACTGGAAAATCGCTGAGGCAATAGCAGCACGGCTGGTGAATGTGCGGCCACGGAGAGTGCCTTTCATTGTTGGATAAAGCCAAAAGTCACTAGGAGCCAGGTCAGGTGAGTAGGGAGCACGAGGAATCACTTCGAAGTTGTTACCACGAAGAAACTGTTGCGTAACGTTAGCTCGATGTGCGGGTGCGTTGTCTCGGTGAAACAGCACACGCGCAGCCCTTCCCGGACGTTTTCGTTGCAGTGCAGGGAGGAATTTGTTCTTCAAAACATTTTCGTAGGATGCACCCGTTACCGTAGTGCCCTTTGGAACGCAATGGTTAAGGATTATGCCCTCGCTGTCCCAGAACATGGACACCATCATGTTTTCAGCACTGGCGGTTACCCGAAATTTTTTTGGTGGCGGTGAATCTGTGTGCTTCCATTGAGCTGACTGGCGCTTTGTTTCTGGATTGAGAAATGGCATCCACGTCTCATCCATTGTCACAACCGACGAAAAGAAAGTCCCATTCGTGCTGTCGTTGCGCGTCAACATTACTCGGCAACGTCCCACACGGGCAGCCGTGTGGTCGTCCGTCAGAATTCGTGGCACCCACCTGGATGACACTTTTCGCATTTTCAGGTCGTCGTGCAGGATTGTGTGCATAGAACCCACAGAAATGCCAACTCTGGAGGCGATCTGTTCGACAGTCATTCGGCGATCCCCCAAAACAATTCTCTCCAATTTCTCGATCGTGTCGTCAGACCGGCTTGTGCGAGCCCGAGGTTGTTTCGGTTCGTTGTCACACGATGTTCTGCCTTCATTAAACTGTCGCACCCACGAACGCACCTTCGACACATCCATATCTCCATCACCACATGTCTCCTTCAACTGTCGATGAATTTCAATTGGTTTCACACCACGCAAATTCAGAAAACGAATGATTCAGAAAACGAATGACTGCACGCTGTTCAAGTAAGGAAAACGTCGCCATTTTAAGTATTTAAAACAGTTCTCATTCTCGCTTTTGGCGGTAAAATTCCATCTGCCGTACGGTGCTGCCATCTCTGGGACGTATTGACAATCAATGCGGCCTCATTTTAACCCTTTCAGACCTGATTTTTTATTTACTTATTAAAAAAAAATCTGATATTTGTACATTCAGGTTAATCTCCTGACTACATTTTTTAAGAAAAAAATTTCTAGGCACTAAATGTCACAATTGTTTTCATCAGGTCTTGAGCTTCATGTCATACATTAAGGAGGTTAACACTATGGATCAAGCATGCCACTCTTTATTTCACTTTAAAACAGAAGAAACAATAAAAATAATTCCAAATTACAGTTCTTATTTAAACAACAATGGTCAACACACTGATTTTAAGGTTTCGTATGAAACTGCAAAAACAATATCTGTCCTTTTGAAGACACAAATGTACTTTACATTTTCTGCACTGAATTCTAGAACGCCCTGTACATTTTGGAAATTTGCAGCGACTTGGAGCTCCTACCTTATGCAAAGGCAAATGGTCAATGGAATCAAACTGTATCAATTCTCCTCTTTTTCTTGGTATGACTCTGATGTCTGAAGCTACTCCTTCATCAGACGGACGGCCCCTCTTCTTTTCAGTCACTTTCTTCTGGCACAGTATCAATCCATCTGCTACCCTGATACGAAAGGAAAGAAGGTCCATTGGCTTCTTCTTTGGGATAGACAGGTTGTCTGCATCTCGTCTGTATTCCAACCAACTTCGCACAGTGGCAAAGTCAACAGCATGTAAAATCATACGCAAAGGCCATTTTTGAGATCTGATGAAAACTCTGTAGTAGCTTATCAATTGATCAAATAGATCAACACCACCCATTGCTAGATTATATCTTTTCACTATTTCAGAACTTTCTACTTTCACATATTTATGGTGTTTTTTGTCCCAATATTCAACTTCATCCACAGAGCCTTCACCAACAAAGTTTGAACACAATACAACTGGCCTATTGTCTAACCACTAACACATGGCAATGTACTCGGCACTAATGATTTATTCACAAAAACCTCTGGTATGTTTCATTATTTTTTTATCATCTGAAAAAGGCAAGTTCTTTCCAAATCTGTTTTGACTGACAGTACCTGCTGCATTGATGCCTTGAGATTTCAAAACTTGAAACAGACAAGATGAAAAGAAGCTGTCAAAGTGTAATTTATAACCTTTACCTTTTGAGAGTGGAACAGAAAATCCTAAAACAACAGCAGTACCCAATCCAAATTTTATACAGTATGCAGTATTTAGTTCAGTAGCAGCACCTTGATATAAAAGGAAATCACGCACTATTCCACTCTTTCCACACAACATAAAGACTTTGATTCTCCATGGACTTGGTTTCCCCTCGACATACTGCTTTGCAGAAAACTTTCCAGTGAAAGGAATAATTCCTTCATTGACACAAACATTTTCTTCTATAGGAAGTTCACTGCAGCGTTTTCGAATGGCTGAGTAAATTGGCCTAACTTTGTAAAATTTATCTTTATTTTCAGGTGGCTTCTCCAGATTGTTTACCCAGTGTAAATTTGTTCATAATTCTAAAAATCTGACTCGTGACATGTTTTCCCAAAACACATTTACCTTCAGACTTGTATCCCAGTACATTCGTAATCTGGGAAATTTCAAGGTGCCAGTCAGCATATGCAAACGAAATAGCACCGCTAGTTCTTGAGGAGTTGTATGCTTGAATGAGGATTTGCCTTCTTGTAATGCATAAATATTAGTATGTGCTGCGATGCTACTGAACAAATCATCTGGTATGTATATTTTAAAGTATTGTATTGGAGAAAACAAGACATATTTTTCAAAATTTGGAGCTTTGTATGTTTTTGCAATGGTACGTAGAGGCTTGTGTTTCCATTTTATGGATTCTTTAGATGTCACCATTATGTTGTCACACAGGTTATTCAATTCTGGGTTGTTTTCATTGCATAAAAATTTCATTTCAGCATCCACCACCTCTCCATCATCCTCGTCTTCAGATATGGTGTCTGTCTCTGCACACATCATTCGCGCCCACTTTATCTGCTCCAACACGTTTCACTGTTTGTGGAGCTTGCCTTTCAATAGGTGGTACACTGTCACCATTTTCAATTATATCCATAATCTAGTACCAATCTTTCTCCACAGAAAGATATGCCTTATCTATATTTGTAAGTCAAAAACCAGCAATATAAAATAAAATTATATGTACAGGTTAGTTATTCTCTTCCTCTGCTGATACTGAAATTAATAGAAAAATTACTACACATAGCTACCATAGCCGTGCAAATACAGCTGAGACACATTTTAGGCTATTGTTCCTATTTTACATTATTAAGGACCTGTTGTACACAAATGTGTACATTAAAATTACCTGATACATAACACAAATATGAACTGAATGAAACTGCTGAAAATTCCACTGAAAGAATGTCTAATGTTTCCAAAAGAAGGAAACCACACGAAACATTCATAAACAAAACCCAGAACGTCACTGTTGTAGCAATAAAGTTAACGAGTAATGGATTCCCACAGAGAGACAACACCAGAGGGTATATTTTACTATGTGGTTCAGAGACTGCTCACAAGAGAGCAGCAGCTGCTGCAACATGGCTAAAAGAAACACACGAATGTGCACTGTTGGTTAGAATGCACCTGACATTGCTTGTCAGCGAAATATTAGTGAACAAACTTTATGTACACAATTGTGACCACCAGGTGTGAAAGGGTTAAAACAATGTGCATGTTTGTATCTCTTTCCAGTCAGGAGAAAAAAAAAATCGGAGGCCTTAGAACTTGAACGCACCTCGTACAACAAATAATGTTTCACTTGGCAGATAAAGACTTTTTTGGGCGCTTCATGAGAAAATGTCGAGCAAGATTAAATGTAATACCTTCTTTATATGTGACAGGCTTCTCTGTTTATCTTTCCTTTGTCCCCTTCGACCATGCTCTATTTAACTCGCTGTCAGACGCTGTAAGAGCGTAAAATGTTGCGTGCACGTTACTGCATAGTTCGGCCATCTGTTGGTAAAATTATGAAGTATTACGATGCTTTATTGTACGAGCGAGGCGAAGCGAGCGTAGCCGCGGCTGAGCGGCGAACTGGGCAACTTCGCCAGGCCTCCGTACTTCATGAATGAACTACTTCATTTGAACGCTTCACGGCAAAGAGTGAAATTAGTGAAGTAGTTCACTGGAATGAACGAGTTAGACCCATCTCTAGTTTCACTTAAATACATTGTTGTTATGTTCTTTCACTAAACAATACAGAAAACTAACTCGTTTCAAGGTTAGGAAACGACTGAAACAACTCACCAAGGGTTGCCAACAATGACATAAACGTTTCTACATTGTTAACGTAAACAAATTTACTTGTATAATAATCTTTGCTTCCTGGATGTTCTGCAAACCTACTGCAGATAGACGTCTGGAACATGTTTTATTAGATTCACCAGACCAATAACAACAAAATAAACGGAAATCGTGCTTTACTTTAACCTCGTACAGTTTTGCGATGGCTTCATATTAGCGAAGTTGCTGAATTTCAGGCAAAATCTTCTGTTGGCCGTAACTCCGTAACTAAACATTTGCGGACCTATGTTATATGACCTTTTTTTCTTTAGTTTCAGTTGTAGAACTACATACTAAAATATTTGCATATCTTCGTGAATCACACTATATGTGGGGGCGTCGAGTGCCGTATCATCATTGACCTTCTGCGAGCTCGCGCTAAAGGGGTTCCTTACCAGTAACTATTCCTTCCTTCGTTCCCTTCTATAGTGCGTTTAAAATTAGTTGCGACGTTTACCAGTTCAGCACGGAGCGAGTTGCCAGCATGGTCTAACACGGAAGATCGCTTGCCTGCCTGAACAGCAAACCGTGCAAGGCGGTCTCTCTCAAACGATTTTAAAGAAACTATTCGATAATGAACTCCGATTCTCGCACATCTTATAGCATCATTCGTCAGCTTCGTGGTGAACTGCCTATCATTTCGTTAACGGTCACAGTTGTTGCGATACTGCGACATTAGGTAAATTACTGCATGACATTTGCAAAGTATGCAGTAAAAACATGGGTCGTTGTGAATTTGCGTTTGGTGAGTGTCAGTCAGCTCATACGTTGTGGCGTATGACATTTCGATAATATATTGAAGTAGTCTTTCAACGTTGAAGGATATCGCTATCCGTCTCCAGTGTCGAAAAAATGGAATCTATGTAAAGGGCTCCATCACGAACGCACGCCAGAATGAAATATTCATAAATTCCTTGTACCTCATAAACGATCTCGGATATCAAAACAAGATTTCGGCAAATGATAGCATGTAAAGAGGAGAGTATTCTGCCATATGAATGATACGCTGAAGTCCCATACCTACCGTTACGTTCAAACAACTACAGATTTTTTTTACATGAAATAAAGTAACTTTTAAGATCCATAAGTAGCTGGTGAAACGAGAACTGCCGTGCAACAGTACAAGTGAAGAAGTTAGACGTTTATTTTTATTCTGAGATTGGACTTTCTCATAACTGTTAACCTGCTTTGCGATCAGTTACTAGTTTAATAACACACTATTTTAGGATTCTGCTACAATTTTACTGCATTAGAATGTTCGGGAGATGAATACAGAGTGATCACGAAGATATACAAATATTTTAATACGTTACTCTACAAGTAAAACTACAGAAAAAGTTCATATAAACACAGGTCCGTAAATCTTTAGTTACGCTGATACGGCTAATAAAAGATTTTGCCTGAAATTTAACAACTTATATGAAGCCATCGCAAAACTGTACAAGGTTAAATTAAAGCACGATTTCCATTCATTTTGTTGTTATTGGTCTGGTGAATCTAATAAAACATGTCCCAGATGTGTATCTGCATTAGTTTTCCAGAACATCCACAGAAGCAAAGATTATTATACAAGTAAATTTGTTTACTTATTGTTGGCAACCATTAGTGAGTTGTTTCAGTCGTTTCCTGTTGTGAATGTATTGTGAAATTTGTATGTACACTGCACAACTTTCTGAACTCTGAGCTTTGCTTTTCCCGGTTTAACATGAATTCACGTGTGCTATGGTATTAATAAAAGCAGATTATCTGACACTTTCATACAGTTTCAGTTAACGTTATTACCATTATTTTTTCCAAAATTAAATTCTTTACAACTTCGATTCAATGCTTTGTGCAATTGTCCGGAATTTAAGAAACAAATGGACCGGAGTAGTTAGTAAATTAAAATGTTACGGAATTACTTCTTTGCTTCTCTGGATGTTCTGGAAAACTAATGCAGATAGACGTCTGGCATATGTTTTGTTAGATTCTCCAGACAACAAAATAAATGGAAATCGTGCTTTACTTTAATCTCGTGCAGTTTTGCTATGGCTTCATATTAGCGAAGTTGCTAAATTTCAGGGAAAATCTTTTGTTGGCCATAACTCCATAATTAAACATTTGCGGATCTATGTTTATATGAACTACTTTCTTAATTTTGCTAGTACAATAACAAAATACTTGCATATCTTCGTGAATCACCTTGTATTTGCAAACTGTGTTTAGGCTGAAGAAGCAGATTTTAACATGGCACAAGACAAGTGACGTACTCCTCAAAACTCATCACAGTCCCTTGTCAATCCATGTCTCCTCAACTAGCTTCACGGTATGACCGGCACCTCAACAGCAGTCTTGTGGTGTACCATTAGCAATGGCTTCTTTTGTCAGCATTTCAACCTCACTGAGCGTAAATTTCTCGTTGTTTTTTGCCACATTACGTTTAATCTAGGACCATATATTCTCATTCGCATTTAAATGAGCATGTTACGGAGAAAGCCTGATAAAACTGTGCCGTTAAAGCGTTAGCCAGTTCGTCGACCTGGTAGCGTGGTGTATTTGGCTTTTAGAGAACTACGAGTTCCATTAAGTCTGCCTGGTGCACGCTACGTTTAGTTTTATCCAGTGGGTCATTTCTTCCTGCCTAGAGTAAAATACCTGCTTTCCTCCACTGCACTGTTGGAGCTTCATCTATCACAACGGAATGGTACGCGCCTAGTCCATAACTATTGTCGATTTTGGAATAACATTTTGCAGTAGGACATTATCTTCACCGCCAGTTAACGTCTTCCTGGGCGACAACTTTTTATGGAACTTCGTATTCAGACGTGCTGCAATGTTGTTGTTAATGCAAAGCCAACGGAAAAACACTTGTTCACAATACCTGGTTACTGCAGAACTCTCCAACGCCAGAAAATACCACTGCACAACGAGAGCTAATGAATGCAGGTGCAGCGACGCCACGTTCTACTGTTTATGCAAGGCGTGGCAACGGCGGCGTTTTACCAATCGAACTGCTGCCAGTGTGGTAGGGAAAGCCAGTTCGCCATTGGTGTTATCACAGCAACGGCGTCACCTCCCCTCTGGAGAGCCAAAGGTCACAACTAATTTCAACCGCACTATAGTTCCCCATATCGTAAAATTCATCAGGTTCTCAGGAGAGCCATTTTTACGTGCAGCAATCACTCCTGGAAATCTGATGTCTGATAAATTCGAAGCGCGTCATATTAACTATAAAGTCGTTCTTTGCGTGATGTCTGACTTTTACCATTGCGACCCACTCAGCCTAAATGCAGATCTATTGTGCGAGGGTCATTGAGTAATTAAAGACACAAATTGGTCTGGGGAAAAAAACTGTTAATAGGGCAAGTTTGGTACTTTTTATGGCTTTAAGTTGGCATCACTGGGATGAGCCCTGATGAGCTGATGTATCAACATTGATTTGTTTATAACCTCAAAAAAACATTTCAAGGTGGCGAGTCCGTTTGAAACGTCCACATTAGTTGAACAACGTTCGTTTTTTACTTGCTGAAGGCGAGAAACCAGTGAATATGTAGTGTAGAATGTCTAAAATTTATCGTCAAGGTTGTAAGAATCGTGCAAAGTTTTACAAGTGTAGAGACGTTCAAGAGTGGTCGCGACTCAGTGACTGACGAACACCGTTCTGGCCGACCAGCTGCAGTTTCAACTCCCTCACTTGAAAGTCGAATTGATGACCTCATTCGTGCCGACCGCAGTGTGACTGTGGAATTGATAGTTGATAAGGTTCAAGTTAGTACTGGTACAGTTCGTAACATTATCTGTAACAAGCTCAAGTACCGCGAAATATGTGCAAAATGGGTCCTAAAGGAGTTGACGCGGCGACACAAGGAAACAAGGTTGAGAGTGTGCACACAGCTAAAGGATCGTTACGAGAGAGAAGGTGAGCACTTCCTCGACAAAATTTTTAACTTGTCATGAAATTTGAGTTCACTATTACGAGCCGGAATCAAAAAGACAATCCATGCAATGGAAGCACACCAACTCACCTGTCAAGAAAAAATTCAAAACTCAAACAGCAGGAAAAAAAGTCATGTTGACGTTGTTTTGGGATGCTGGAGGTCCAGTTTTTGTGGTGATCTCGAAGAGCAGTGTACAGTGAACAGCCAGTCGGATTTGCTTTTAAACAAGGTGAAGCCAGCCACGAGACAGAGGCATCGTGGGTCTCAGAGGAGAGGTGTGATTCTCCAGCAAGACAACGCACGTTCTCGTTTTGCTCAAATAACCCGTGAAACCGTCGACGAAATGGGCTGGGAAGTACTGCCTCATCCCCGTTACAGTCCTGATTTAGTACCTCGTGATTTCCGTTAGTTTGGTGCACTGAAGGAGGCATTACGTGCGAAGAGGTTCCAGGACAACGAGGACATGGAAAAATTTGTGGGAAATTGGTTTAAACATCAAGATGAAGATTTCTTTGCAGCCGGAATAAAAAAAGCTTCTTGCCCATTGGAACAAGTGCATAAATGCTCAAGGGGATGACGTTGAAAAGTACAAAAAGTATCGTTTTGAAAAATAAACACTTTTTTCTCCAGACGAATTTGTCTCTTTAATTATGCGATCACGGTGTGCGGGTAATACAAACAACGCGCTGAAAGTCACCTAGGCCGACAATATTTGTTTGGGTAAATATTCCCCGTCTTGCTCTGTCCTCCTCGCATTTAGCCAGTGAAAATGGCCAACCAAGAGCAGTAGGAGGAATTTCGACCAAAAATCTTCTCCAGTGTAAGTGTGGAACAGTGCCTTTCTATCCAATTACGATGGGCCACGAATAGTGTCCATTAAGTCACCTTCATCCGCATCAGCACGGGAATATTAGCCTGTGATGATGGCCCACCAATAGTAGCCACGAGAATTTTAACCGATACTCCCACTTCTCCAGCATAAATGCGGGAAAACTCCCCTTTATAACTGAACGCGACACTGGTCTCTTACAGCGCTTTAGCAGTAGTGGACACCGTAACATCCTGAAGAAGATCCCGGTGGAGGGGTCGAAACGTCGATTATTTTGGAAGGAAATATGACGCGCCATAACCACTCAGAAGATTTTGACTTTGATAGTTTGTTTGGGACCCTCAATGCGCTAGTGCTACTCGCACATGCCCGAATTCTTTTATTAGCAGGAGATTTTACCCCCCATTTCTGCGCGGCAGGTGTTCACGCCGCCGAGCGGTTCGCCGCCGCTGACCGTGGCGCCCCACGGCCACGCCCACCCCCACCCCCACGGCCGGATGGTGGCGGACCCGCACCACGCCTACGCCGCCTACCACCACCCGCACCACCACCACCACCAGCCGCACCACCACCACCACCACCACCCGCACGCGGTGCCGCCCCCGCACCACGTGCTGGTGCAGCAGCCGGGCGCCATCTACCGCCCCCACCGCGCGCCCGCCGGCGGTCCGCCCCCGGCACCGCCGCCCCCGCCGCTGGTGCAGATGCGCCTGCTGTCGCCGGGGTCCGGCGCCGGCACGCCGCCCCCGCAGCAGCCGCTGCTGCCCCCGGCCTACGACCAGCCGCCGCCCCCGGACTACTACGCCGCCCCCGGGCAGCAGCAGCAGCGGCTCGTCAGGACCGTCCGGCTGCCCTACTCGCCGCAGCTGCAGGTAGGCCCAACTCCACCTCACCAGCTCACATTCTCTTCTTTTCTCCTGCACTTTGCCTTCTACTCTCAGTACTTTCTCTCCTTACTTTATTTATATTCTCTTCGTCTCCTCTACATTTACCCTTCTCTGTCTCTTCACCACCTTTTTTCCACTTTCTCTTCTTTTGGTCTTCAGTTTCTCTTCTTTCCTTCACTACTTTCTCTTCTTACACTCCCCACTTTCACTTCCCACACTCTCCACCAGCTCTCACAACTTCTGTAATCCACACTCTCCTTTCCTACTAACCACTATCCCTTCTCAAACTAAACGACTTTTTCTTTCATTCTTTACTTTCTTCTCTCCCTCTCCTCACACTTCCTAATTCCCTTCACTCTCCCTCTTCTCACACTTCATAATTCCCTTCACTCTCCATTTCATCATCTCTTACTAAAGCTCCACACCACTGTCATGTGGCACACTTTCCACTTTATCATCTTACACCTCTCATCCCACTTCCTCCTCTCCTAGTAACCACTTTCTCTTCTCCCTCTGTCCGCATTCTGTTCTCTCACATTCCACCCTCATCAGGAATGCAGCAGATCTAATACATGGCCAGATATTTAGATTTAGGTTTTCTGCGACTTTTTGAAATTGATTAACAGTCACAATGCCGAGAGGGGTGTAGTTAATTTCCACGTCTTGAAAATATCGTTATCTTGTCAGTTACCTTGAGTTTTAAAATTCAGAAAAATCATTTATTGTTCTTAACAAATTCTTCTACCAGATTCCATATACATTTTAAGTTTTTCAGTTAAACTTACACCAAAAAATGTACGTCTTACTAGCGGATGTCATTTTCCCCAGTGAATATTTTATTCAGTATTTCCAGCTTCAAGACCTTATATACATGTATCTCTTTGGCAGTAAACGTCAACAACAATGAACTAAATTTGCATTTTTTAAATTTTTGTTAGTGGTTGTCGTGAAGGTTGTATGTGTTATTGAAAGTACATTGATACTGCTGAGAGTGTGCTATATGGTATTTTAAGTTTCTGGACCCTTAAACATCACTACCTTTTGTAAAAGTAAATTGTTAAAATAATTCAGTAACAATTAACAAAGTTTGTTTTTAACTTTTTAGGCTGGACATAAAGCGTCCCCCCCCCCTCTCATTGGTAATGTGTGCTATGGAACATGCCTTGGTATTGTTATGGTTATGGGCACAGCCATTTTCTTTGCCATTCCCCATTGTTCACATAAATAAAGTTTGTAAAACAAATCTGAAACCCTCACCATCAACAGGACGTTGAAACACAATCTCCTTTTCTTTTCCTCCACCTTCTCTCTCTCCTTATTTGGCACAGTAGTGGTTCAAATACATATCCTACAATCTACATTTACGTTTTCCGCGATTTTCCTAAATTACGTAAGTTAAATTCCACGGTGGTTCCTTTTAAATGTGACAGAGTATTTCCTTCATCATTTTGAGTTGGTGATCCACCTTTAATGACGTAATTATGGACACAAACTTAAAACATAATCTTTGTGTGTTTTTCTCAACACACTTTTTTTTATAGCTCCCAACTTAATCCTCTCTGTCTTGGACTTCATCATATTCTTCAAGTCGTCGTCTTACACTGTGCACATTCCCTTACCATTTTAAAACACTTTTTCTTTTCCCACTTTTTTTTCACTGTCCACTTTTTCACTGTCCACTTTTTTTTCACTGTCCACTTTTTTTTCACTGTCCACTTTTTTTTCACTGTCCACTTTTTTTCACTGTCCACTTTTTTTTCACTGTCCACTTTTTTTTCACTGTCCACTTTTTTTTCACTGTCCACTTTTTTTTCACTGTCCACTTTTTTTTCACTGTCCACTTTTTTTCACTGTCCACTTTTTTCACTGTCCACTTTTTTTTCACTGTCCACTTACTCTTTTTTTTTCACTGTCCACTTTTTTTCACTGTCGTCCACTTACTGTTTTTTTCACTGTCCACTTTTTTCACTGTAGACCACTTACTCTTTTTTTGCTGTCGACCGCTTACTCTTTTTTTGCTGTCGACCGCTTACTCTTTTTTTCGCTGTCGACCGCTTACTCTTTTTTTCGCTGTCGACCGCTTACTCTTTTTTTCGCTGTTCACCACTTGCTCTTTTTTTCACTGTCCACTTGCTCTTTTTTTTCACTGTCCACTTTTTTTCACTGTCCACTTGCTCTTTTTTTTTCACTGTCCACTTACTCTTCTGTCAAATTGTCTTCTGTCACTCCCCACCTTCTCTTCTTACTCTCTACATTCGCCTTCCATTGTCTCCACTTTCCATTTCGACTGTCTCAACGTCTTCTTCCTCTCCTCGCATTCTCTTTCTCCCCTCCTCCTCCTCCGCCTCCTCTACTTTCCTTTGTCTCTGCCCTGTTTACTCTCTTTCCACCACACTATCGCGCACGCTGCCCCCGTTAGAGATGCCGAGTGCTGCCGACAGTGGGTTGCAGGGCGCGCAGCCGCTGGTGTTGCAGGTGCACCTGACGGCGGGCCGGGCCGGCGCGGGCGCTGGGGCGGGGGCAGCGGGGGCGGGCCGCAGCGACTCCCCGCAGCTGCACGTGCAGAGGGCCAGCCCCACCGGCGCGCAGCTCGGCGTCGGCGTCGGGCTGGGGGTGGGCGTCGCGCCGCCGCCCTACATGGTGGCCACCCGGGGCACGCAGACGCTGCCGCCTCCCAGGTCCGTGTCTCTCTCTCTCTCTCTCTCTCTCTCTCTCTCTCTCTCTCTCTCTCTCCACCCTGACATCGTATTTAATCGCTACAAAATTTTCTTTGTGTCGGAATAACCGGTTTTTTACCTGTATGATAAATAGCATAGATGTCTGGAAAAGAGAAATAGGTGTATGCATAGTTCTCAATGGAAGCATCACATTAATATGCAACAGAAGTGGAAGTAACAGTTATATGGGCCTAAATGACATCCTAAAATCCTAAGAAATTTTGGTCTTATGTCAAAGCGGTGGGTGGATCAAAACAAAATGTCCAGACACTCTGTGACCAAAATGGTACTGAAACAGAGGATGACAGACTAAAGGCCGAAATACTAAATGTCTTCTTCCAAAGCTGTTTCACAGAGGAAGACTGCACTGTAGTTCCTTCTCTAAATTGTTGAACAGATGACAAAATGGTAGATATCGAAATAGACGACAGAGGGATAGAGAAACAATTAAAATCGCTCAAAAGGGGAAAGGCCGCTGGACCTGACGGGATACCAGTTCGATTTTACACAGAGTACGCGAAGGAACTTGGCCCCCTTCTTGCAGCGGTGTACTGTAGGTCTCTAGAAGAGCGTAGCGTTCCAAAGGATTGGAAAAGGGCACAGCTCATCCCCGTTTTAAAGAAGGGGCGTCGAACAGATGTGCAGAACTATAGACCTATATCTCTAACGTCGATCAGTTGTAGAATTTTGGAACACGTATTATGTTCGAGTATAATGACTTTTCTGGAGATTAGAAACCTACTCTGTAGGAAGCAGCATGGGTTTCGAAAAAGACGGTCATGTGAAACCCAGCTCGCGCTATTCGTCCACGAGACTCAAGAGGGCCATAGACACGGGTTCCCATGTAGGTGCCGTGTTTCTTGACTTCCGCAAGGCGTTCGATACAGTTCTCCACAGTCGTTTAATGAACAAAGTAAGAGCATACGGACTATCAGATCAATTGTGTGATTGGATTGAAGAGTTCGTAGATAACAGAACGCAGCATGTCATTCTCAATGGAGAGAAGTCTTCCGAAGTAAGAGTGAGTTCAGGTGTACCGCAGGGGAGTGTCGTAGGATCGTTGCTATTCACAATATACATAAATCACCTTGTGGATAACATCGGAAGTTCACTGAGGCTTTTTGCGGATGATGCTGTGCTATATCGAGAGGTTGTAACAATGGAAAATTATACTGAAATGCAGAAGGATCTGCAGCGAATTGACGCGTGGTACAAGGAATGGCAATTGAATCTCAATGTAGACAAGTGTAATGTGCTGCGAATACACAGAAAGAAAGATCCCTTATCATTTAGCTACAATATAGCAGGTCAGCAACTAGAAGCAGTTAATTCCGTAAATTATCTGCGAGTACACATTAGGAGTGATTTAAAATGGAATGACCATATAAAGTTGATCGTCGGTAAAGCAGATGCCAGACTGAGATTCATTGGAAGAATCCTAAGGAAATGCTATCCGAAAACAAAGGAAGTAGGTTACAGTACGCTTGTTCGCCCACTGCTTGAATGCTGCTCAGCAGTGTGGGATCCGTACCAGATAGGGTTGATAGAAGAGATAGAGAAGATCCAACGGAGAGCAGCGCGCTTCGTTACAGCATCTTTTAGTAATCACGAGAGCGTTACGGAGATGATAGATAAAGTCCAGTGGAATACTCTGCAGGAGAGACGCTAAGTAGCTCGGTACGGGCTTTTGTCGAAGTTTCGAGAACATACCTTCACCGAGGAGTCGAGCAGTATATTGCTCCCTCCTACGTATATCTCGCGAAGAGACCGTGAGGACAAAATGAGAGAGATTAGAGCCCACACAGAGGCATACCGACAATCCTTCTTTCCACGAACAATACGAGACTGGAATAGAAGGGAGAACTGATAGAGGTACTCAAGGTACCCTCCGCCACACACCGTCAGGTGGCTTGCGGAGTATGGATGTAGATGTATATGTAGACATACGCAGCTAAAAGTGTGAATATGCCAACATACCTGTCCTACTAAACTATAATATAAAACACACAAATAGTTTTAAAGTGTGAATATTGGGAGCATCTCTTAGGGACCAAGCCTCAGCTGTTGTTTACCCTTTAGCTTAAAGCACAGTAACCCTTCACTGTGGGTCACCTGTGTTGTATGCCGAAACTCGATCAAAAAGTTTACACGTAAAGTACAGTTCTGCTAATTAACGCGATACCGGTCTAAGGCTCTGCAGTCATGTACTGTGCGGCTGGTCCCGGCGGAGGTTCGAGTGTGTGTGTGTGTGTGTGTGTGTGTGTGTGTGTGTGTGTGTGTGTGTGTGTGTGTGTTTGACCTTAGGATAATTTAGGTTAAGTAGTGTGTAAGCTTGGGGACTGTTGACCTTAGCAGTTAAGTCCCATAAGATTTCACATACAATTAAGGCGAAACTCCGTGCTAAAGTCAGTGTCAGCTTGCAATAATACTTGTGCAATTATCTAGAAAACAGGTCTATTATTGTCTACACTCATCAGATAAAGAAATTAAGAGGAAATTTTGCTTTTTATGTCTTCCAGCAATCTTATAACTGAGCATTACACAAGTGAAAATCATCTTTGATGATTCACTAAGGCACGAATGGAGCTGCACATATGTGGACCTCAGGTTTCTCTTATCGCGAAAACCTACTAGTCTTTGCTTTCTATTTTCTTTCCCCTTTCTTCGATAAAAACATTTTATTTGGTAATATATTTTTTATTTGAAACAGTAAACTGTATATGCTATAAGTCACCATTCGTTTAGCTACTGCATTCCTCAAGTAGTGTATTTAAGTTACATTAACAGTTAAGTGCCCTTTCTTTTATGTTAGTTGTAGCTCCTTGTATGTATATACACTGGACTGTTATTAACATGACCCTCAATAGTCTGGCCTGTCAATAATGTGGCCCACATCCAGCCTCTAGTCACTCCAGCAAAAATATCACTCCAGCGAAAATGTCAATCCAGCAAAAATGACACGTACAGTAATGAAATCACTTGTGCAACAATGTTGCTAGTTAATTACGATGTTAAAGAATGCTATATGTGGTTTAAATTGTGGCTTTCTGTACGGTTCAGTATCGTAGCTTCTGAAAGAAAACACATTATGCTAGACCTCGAGCACAAACTCAAAATTATATGCAAGTCAAACAAAGGTTCTTAGTACAAAGTCATTGCTGATGGACGAGCAATTATTCACTACCAAACTGTATCAGATGAAGAGAGAATCGAAAGCATACAGCAAAATCATGATGAAAGTGAAGATGAGGAAATAGGGGAACATAAAGATGTCTCTCACTGCTGATGCCGAAGCTACAGACATCTTCCTTGAGTACATTATGCAAGAACCATAAATGTGCAGTGCTGGTGTAATGCTTGTAAAGCCATTGTGTGATAAAGTATACTGCCGTTTCACAGAGAGCGATACTACTGTATGTACACTTTGTAGGCGGAAGTTTTCAGTGACAATGAATGTATCTTTGCATTTAATAAAGTATAATCACTATTTGTTTACACTAAATTTAACACTCTCAGTTGCCTCACGTTTCCACCAATCCAGCACCCATATGTGCAAGTAATGGCTGGATCACCAAGAGTCTAGTGTATATGCATAGCACACACACACACTTTTACATTCTATGACAATGATAGAAGCTGAA
Organism: Schistocerca nitens; assembly: GCF_023898315.1. Taxonomy (NCBI): domain Eukaryota; kingdom Metazoa; phylum Arthropoda; class Insecta; order Orthoptera; family Acrididae; genus Schistocerca; species Schistocerca nitens. Next base: position 207,803,504 of record NC_064624.1, read on the forward strand.
TATATGAATTACAATTTGTGCCATGGCCGGGACTTGAACGCTGGTCTCCTGCTTACTGAGCAGGTGTGTTAGCCATTACAGCACCGTAGCAGTAAAGGTAACACACCTGCAACATCTCTATCTCCCCATCAAACATCTTTTTCCATAGATATTCTATTTGATTTCCTCCATGCAATTTCAGTTTCACATCATCTAACTTCCAAATTGTGTTGCAGATCTCCTGAGAAGGAATACTGCACTTGAAACTTCATCATTCCACGAGCACCTTTTTTTTACATTTTGCTTTAATCTGGCGCTATATTATATATATATATATATATATATATATATATATATATATATATATATATAGCGCCAGATTAAAGCAAAATGTATATATATATATAGCGCCAGATTAAAGCAAAATGTAAAAAAAAGGTGCTCCTGGAATGATGAAGTTTCAAGTGCAGTATTCCTTCTCAGGAGATCTGCAACACAATTTGGAAGTTAGATGATGTGAAATTGAAATTGCATGGAGGAAATCAAATAGAATATCTATGGAAAAAGATGTTTGATGGGGTGATAGAGATATTTGGCTGTTCCTTACACACACACACACACACATTATATATATATATATATATATATATATATATATATATATATATATAATGTGTGTGTGTGTGTGTGTGTGTGTGTGTGTGTAAGGAACATTCCTCACAAACAAATAAAGAAAAGATGTTATGTGGACATGCCTCTGGAAGCGCTTAATTTCCATGTTAGAGCTCATTTTAGTTTCGTCAGTATGTACTGTACTTCCTCGATTCACCGCCAGTTGGCCCAATTGAAGGAAGGTAATGTTCGATTGTGGAATCACGTCATCAACACAGATTTTCTGTGAACGTTTGGGCAGGCATTGCTGGTGATGTCTTGATTGGGCCACATGTTCTTCCACCTACGCTCAATGGAGCACGTTATCACGATTTCATACGGGATACTCTACCTGTGCTGCTAGAACATGTGCCTTTACGAGTACGACGCGACATGTCGTTCATGCACGATGGAGCTCCTGCACATTTCAGCCGAAGTGTTCGTACGCTTCTCAACAACAGATTCGGTGACCGATGGATTGGTAGAGGCGGACCAATTCCGTGGCCTCCACGCTCTCCTGACCTCAACCCTCTTGACTTTAATTTGTGGGGGCATTTGAAAGGTCTTGTCTACGCACAGCGGTACCAAATGTAGAGACTCTTCGTGCTCGTATTGTGGACGGCTGTGATACAATACGCCATTCTCCAGGGCTGCATCAGCGCACCAGGGATTCCGTGCGACGGAGGGTGGATGCACGTATCCTCGCTAATGGAGGACATTTTGAACATTTCCTGTAACAAAGTGTTTGAAGTAATAAAATGAGCCGTAACATGGAAAGTAAGCGTTTCCAGACACATGTCCACATAACATATTTTCTTTCTTTGTGTGTGAGGAATGTTTCCTGAAAGTTTGGCCGTGCCTTTTTGTAACACCCTGTATATAATCTGGGTGCAGTAGGGTTTGCTCTCCAGAACTTTATCACCAATTTTTAGATTCACTGATGCAAAGGAGCATTGCCCATGTTTTTGGTTTTTGTGTTAAATCTTGAGATAAACTTAAAATGATAATCTTCATCACTTCACAGAGTAGGCTGCACAGCATAAACTGTCTTGTCCCTTGACGTCCTATGCTTCCCTGTCTAGTGAGCTTCCACTTTGTGGCAGTTTTAGCCAAACTGTCTGTATTATTTCTAAATGGTGATACCAGTTGACATAATATTTTTGGTTTTTAATTTTGCTTTCCTGACTGAAAACTTGTAGCTCTCTGTTGACTTTGCCATCATTGGATACTTAAGTATTGTTATCACTTCTCCTCCTCATTCTTACCCCTTGCTAATTTTCTGATTGTTTTATTCATCTGCCTTCATATCTGCATAGTTACCACAGCGGACAGCTAAGCGAAGGGGCCTGGGTTCGGTTCCTGACTGGGTCGGAGAGTTTATTCATTTGGGGACTGGGTATTCTGTTGTCTTCACATTTGTATCACTGTAACTGTCCTTACACTGTTGAGACAGGTGTTTGGGCATATCCCGAAAGCCAATGAATGAAAAGGGACTGTTTTATCTCTCAGTTTGTCATCGCGAACAGTGAAAAGCATCAACTGTCTTTCATTGCCACACTTGCTGCAGTGTGTCACTCTACTGCCTTGTCTGCAGGTTCACGCCCCCTCCACCGGTGCACACCACACCGGCTTCAGTGCCGAATGTGCAGAAGCCGCTGATGCCTCAGCAGCAGCAGCAGCAACAACAACAACAACATCAACAGCAGCAGCAGCAGCAACAACAACAACCGCCACCACCGGCCACGCTGCAGCAGCAGCAACAGCCGCAGCCGCAACAACCGGCGGCAGTCCGCGCCTGTGTCGCGGGCTCCTCGTCTTCGTCGTGTGCGTCGTCACCCACGCGGCCGCCGGCCAAGCAGGAGAGGGGGGTTCCCGAGGGATGCGCCGCCCAGCTCCCGCAGGACGCCCTGCCGCCACAACAGCAGCAGCAACAACAACAGCAACAACCGGAACAACAGCAGCAGCAGCAGCAGCCTCTGCAACCACAGGCTATCACAGCCGCACCGCAGACCGCAGTGTACTACGCGATGAATGTCTGAGGGACACATCTGCCGAGAACTGGTGGCTGTTCCTCGCTACCTTGCAGACTCGTTGACCTCCTGTCCGTTTGTCACCACTTACTCCCCTCGCTTTATTTAATGTATGGCAAAACTATAGAAAATGTGACATGCACAGCAGAGAAAAATAAGACTTGAAACAAACGTAGTAAAATATTGCCAGTCTGTTATAAAACTGTAGGAAACAACCATTATCGAGCAATTAGTGTATCACAGTTCTAACAGAGGACAGTGACCAGCAAATGTAGTAACATTCAGAGAGACATTAACAAACTGAATCCAATCGCAGAGAAATCTTTTCACCTCAGAGTTTGGTGGGTCTTCGGGATTCAGTCGACCACTGCAGCAATATTGTATCTCTCACTCCTCACAACATATGGAGCTGTGCACTCAGACTAGCGACAATTCTGCATTCAGTTGTAGGGTGGTCTGGATTTGTGCGCCCTTCTCCTCCAAATGTCAAGTGGCGCGTATGACACCGCAAGTTCATTCCGTGTAAAGCCGGTCCGTTCTGCTGATACTCACTTCATTTCCTACCAAAAAAATTGTGTGTGTTTCCGTAAAATCTTCATTAGAAGTCTCAAAGAAACTGCTCTCTCCTCAGCACCATTTAGTTTCTGAGGTCCTCAGACTCTGCATCAAACCTGGACCTGTGCCTCAGATGGATTTGCTAAACGCTGAACTGTCCGTCTGAACAGTGGGTCGGCCTGACCCGTGGCCTCTCCAAACTTCCTATGCTCTCACATTCCACTTTCAAAACTGCTTGTCGCATCCTTGTTTTTACCATTATGCCCACATACGGCAAGCTGAGTGAAGGACCTGAGTGCTCCTTGAAATACAGTCCCCACCACTTTCAGACGTCACATTTACACTCCCCCCCCCAAATTTGCATTTTATTACTTTTCTGTGGTTGCTTTGCATTTTCCCTTCCTCATACCTCTGTAATGGAGCTCAGACCTCAGATAAAACGACAAAAGATCACATACGCTGTGTGGCTCTTTCGCCTTCACGCTTTGTTTATTTAAGGGGATAGCCAGCTGGTGACCTCATTCGACCAATCGAAACTCAGTCGAGAACTCGAGCAGTGAGAGTCCTCGTACCCGATTGCCACTGGAAGAGGGAGTGTGCTGAAACTAGTGATTTCTCTGAATCAGTTTTTTTAGTATCCATTATTGTAAATCTGGACTCGCATGAAAACTGTACAAACTTCACCCTACACTAAGCTATGCCACTGCTCTCCATCACTTTGTGAAACTGAGCAGGAGAACATAACCAATGGCTCACCTGACTTGTCAACTCCAGTGATGAATATACATGTCCTGATATTACCAGCCCTGCTAGAGACTACTAAATTTGCTTCATACTGTAGTGCACGGGCCTATTGCCAGACCAAGAATCAAATGCTCACCCTTGGGCAAGTCCCAGACAGCCCTGAAATACAGGATAGTTCGTAACTCACTACCACCCATGCTGTTTCAGAAGAGGAAACAATGTGGACCAGAAGAGAAAACCATATACAACTGGACAGAATGAAGTGTTGGTCTGATAGCGAGATCAACACTGTACACCGGAAGGAATTAGTGAAATAAATGAAAATATCGAATCTAACATTTTACATCCCCAGAGATTCCCACCCCTGTGTCTTCCCCTGAAAATACATACTGCACTTGAAACGCTATCCTTCGAGGTGCACCTTTTCTGTTATGTCTTGTTTTAATCAGGGTGTAATATCTTTTCCTCTCTGAGTACACTACTATTCTACAACATGTACAGGGAAGAATGACAGGTATCACGTTGAAAGTCCTCTCACATAGGGCACTGATATTCTCCTAACTTCCCTTTATAAATGGCAATTGTTCTACATGTACGTCTGACATACAGTCTGCCATTATTTTGGCTCCAGCTAATATAGAGTGGTTATTAGGAGCAGAAATGTTTATTTCAAACAGAGAAAGAGCTCATTTCAAAAGCCACTTTGTGGCCTCAGAGCTTTCTTTTGTGAATAACAAATAGTGGTACACTCCTGAAATGTATGCAGAAATGGAGGTGATGAACTCAGATAAATCGATATCATCAGAGATTGCGTAACATTTTAAATTCCGATCTCCTGACACAAAAATGTATCAAAAGTTAGCAAATTATTGCATAACTTAAGTAAATAGTTTCTGAGTTTGTTGAATAGTAGTTAATTAGAAAAAAAGGACAACAGGTTAATTTCTTCATTCATACAGAAGTTAACTGATGAGCAGGTGAAAAATCCATGTCGATCCTACCTTCACAGATATGAAAATGAAATAAAATGAAAACTGTACATATTACCAGTGCTTTGTCACGGACAGAAATCAAAGAAAGGAAAGTGGTATCTACAAACTCTGCAGAACAGCTACGTAGCTATGTTAATTCACTGTCGTACTTTAGAAATTAAGTGAATGTCTTTGATATATAGGTAAATAAGGCTTAGTGTAAGCAACAAATGTAAAAACCCTAGAATGTATTATTATTTGTTGTTACGATGTAGTAGTTTGCTTTGTGTGGTTCCTGATGATGAGATATTTAAGTGGAAGTTCTAGGTTACCCAGTTAAATAAAAGCAGGAGGATTTGAAAACAAATTTAAGGAAGCAATGCTTCCATATGTATAATATATGTACTATATAAATGCTGTTTTAGAATTAATGTTGTGATTAGTAAAAGTAACAACAAATAATATAGTAGGTATTATTTGCCTTTTGATCATTCTGACTTTCAGAAAAATTTAAGTGTGAAGCATAGTGCTGTGACGAGTAGTTTGTTATACGACAGTATTGCGTGATCAGAGGCAAGTGTGCAAAAAAAAAAAATGAGGGAAGATATTTCCATATTAGCATTACAAAAAACAATGTACACAACGAAAATGTGTAGCTTCCTTGTCTAGTTTATGGTTATTTAACTTCTTGTATGTTTTAACAGGAATATGGTAGCCACAGAGGTTTATATACTCAGTGAAAGCCTAACATGATGCTCTCAATTTACTTAAAAAAACTACTAGGTTATCAAAATGATGCAGTTGGATTAGATGTTGTGTTAGTGATAGACAAATAGCCTTTCCTGTGTTTGATCAGTTTGCCTCCATATGTTGGAGACATATCTGTAATTTATTGTATTATTATTTATGTGTCAGAAGTGGACAAATTGTAACCAGCCCAAAGATTTGTACCAAGGTTGTTATGAAGCGAAAAGATAATTTAATGCAGTAGAACCCCTTACTGATTACATCCAGTTTACGTCTGTAAAGTATTATTTAGATAGACTATGGTCTCCATGCTCTTTGCACAAGTGTTTGTAACTGCAGCATCAGATTGTAGTTGTATGACTGTGTTGTCTTTGAAGTTGAATCTGGTTTTTTCTTAAAAAAAATGGAACTGTGATGGATTTCTATATAAGGCATGAACTTTTTTAAATAGACAGGCTCCAAGCAATTGGAGATTTGTGCGAAAATTGTCTTTCCAAGTATTATTATTACTACAACTGAAATATTTTTATATATAGCACATAATAATGAATGTTGAATGGTACCATATTTGTTGTTGGTGATGAATGGTTGTTGGATAATGTGAAGGATGGGCAGTTGTTGCTAATCATGGAAGTTATAAAGGTGCCTTTTTTATTTATGTGATTTGTATGTATCTGCCAAAGATATTGCAGTGATATTGTTTTGTGTTTCACCTTCTGTTTTGTAATTGTGCTATCAAAAAGGAATTGAAAACACCTGTTGCTCCAACAGGTTGTTTTTGTGCAGAGACTATACAGCAGAGCTTACTTCTCTGAGGAATGTATGTACTTCACGTGGCATCTCCCAAATTAGAATGCAATTTAGGTGTCAGACAACTTTATTGGTTTTTGCTGTCAAAGCATTATGCAAAGACGAAAAATGTTAAACTGGTTTATGTGATGATGTGGACAAAAATTCACCCGGTATCTTTAGTTAAGTTTTTTGTGAAACATACATAAAATAAGTAATATACCCTTCTCTGTTTGGAGCACGATTAACCTATCAAATTATTTTGAAAGTGTTCACACTGTTCAGAAAATTTTTCTGATTTCAACATATAAATTCTTGGGGAAAGGTCTTGATAGTTAAAATATTTGAGATAACAGAAAACCAAACTGAATAACAGAGTATGAAGCTCCTGTATATACATACAATTTAATGTTTCATTTTATGCAGGAAGCTATTGTATGAACTGAAATGTAATGCTCAGGTTATGAAGAACTTTGAGATTTAGAGTATAAATTAAAAATTAAGTGCTTTCCTAAAACATGAAAGTTTGTAAAGAACTATAATATGTCAACCAAGGTTAATCTTGCTTTTGTAAGACTGTGAAACATAATTGTATTACCTTTTATTTTGTCCTTTCTTTTATTTAACAACTGTCAAAACTGGTCAAGAATGCTTGCTGTAAAAATGTAGTCCACCATCATAACAGAAATGTTGTGTGTTTTTCAGAAAAGTTGATTCAGAAAATAAATATTGCCATTCAGATTCCAAAATACTGGTGAATGAAGCTACTTGTTTTAGGGCCAGGAATTGTGTGCATTACATCAGTAATTACCATTGTTTAGTTATTTTACAAATTTATTTTCCCCACAGAATTCCAGATGTAAGTGGCTGTTCTGGATTTCACATTTGCTGAAATTCTGTTGTCATAATCTCTCTCTGACAGTCATCTCTTGCCAACTCTTCATGTTTTTGAACTGTACTATAGGTCCAAGAAGGTAGTTGTGCATTTTTGACATTCCATGATTTCTTAATTATGTGCTTTGCCTCTTTTATGTGATGTTACCAAAGTTAAATTATACACATCTCTGACAGATTGTTTTAATATATATGTATATAGATAAAATAATGTATATGTTGCACTGCAATTGCCTATGTATATGTATATTTACATGTGTAATAACAGTTAAATCTGAGAATTTTCTAAGAATGTGGAAGAATATGCTGATACATTCCTTGCAAAGGTAACCTTGACTTATAGAGAAAGAAGTTAGCTTTAAGTATATTTCTATATATATAATAAACTGTACTTAATACATGTTGCTGTTACTTGTGAAACTGCATTTCTTGCAAGCAGACATACATACTTTTGAATGGTCTGTGTGCTGGTGTCGCAGCACATGAGGGGAAACTCAGGAAGATTTTTTGATTCATTGTGGCTCTGCCAACAATCATATATGCTCACTATTTTGAGATGGAAACTGTCTACCCTTGTTTTCTCGTTGTCACAATTACCATTAGCCACACCATGCTACACATGTCAATATGTCATTGTGTGTGTTAAGAAAAGTCAGTAAGTACTCACAACATACAAAGTATTGGTAATTCATCTTTTAAATTATAATTTTGATGAGTTATTTGCAGTTACTGGACAGAAGCTAATACACTTTTTAAAAGTTATATCACACAGTATTTATGTCATCAGAATGTTTGATGTCCAGTAACTTAATAGAATTAACTGATTCTTTCCAACAAAAAAAAGATGATTTCAGCTTCAATAACAGCTTGGTTTTTGTTACTAATTTCAAAAATTTTCAGAAAAAAGTATCACCAGTCAACGAAAAAAATCTTGTAAGCTATGCGGCCTGCTATCTGTGTATAGTGTCCTCTCAATCTTTCTATACTTAGTTTTTTGAAACAGGGTATGATGAAACAATGTGAGCTACACATGTTTTGTTACTGAGCTCACAAGGTGCCACAGTTAAACACACAATGAGATCTGAAACACTTGTTGGTCACTTCTGATAGTGAGCATATCTGAGCTTGGTTACAGTATCACTCCAAAACATTTGTCACTTCAATAATACATGAAATGGTAGAGCCACATTTTGAATTTAATTAAAATGTTGTTTTCTACATTTTGTGTTTGGTAATACCAGTTTTTTCAACTTGAGAATGACTTACACAAGGAATATAAAATATTACCTTATTAACAAACTGCACAAATTTTAACTAATGTTAGTGTTCCCCCATTTTTATATTGATATTATACAATACTGGAGGGGAACAAACTTTCATAAAACAGTGTCCCTGGTCTTTGTAGTAGAAATAGGCCTCATTGTAGAATGTGGTTTAAAATTGAATTTGATGAAAAATAAGATACTCAGTCCTTCAGTAAACTGTTACTAGACCCGTTTTTTTCTGAAATGAACTTATTTTCATATTTTTAAAAATGGAAACTCAAAAGAAACTAGTTTTAAAACTGGAAGTAGTGTTGAAAAGGCTTTTTTTCCAAACTAAATCTCAGTATTTTAGACAATGTTGAATGTTTTCTGATGTAAATGTTATTAACAGTGCCAAATATATGATGTACAGTGCTGATTATATATATATGTAAAACATAAGATATAATATATTTATGTGTATAAGACTATAACCAAAGCAACAGTTTCCTCCTTTGCCCATTAAAAACCAGGAAGTTTCCAGATGCAAATAACTGTCTCCATGCAACATTTTTCCCCTCTTTTTTAATTCACCCCCCCCACATTAATTTGTTTGAAAACAAATAGTTCAGACTGAATCAAATGTATGCCAAAACTGATTACCACATTTCCAAATTTTGTTCCTTTTTTATGTTTCAAATGTAATAGTTCACATTTGAGACACAATTTATCTGCAAGTACAAAGCAAATCTGCAGTTAGGTATGAGTACAAGAAACAGCTATACTTGAATGAGGTAAAAAAATAGATTTTTTTGGAAGGATATTTGATGCCTGAATTTTTAACGATCCACAGTAATGGGATAATTTTATTTGAATTTTTCGAGTGAAATACTACAAAGGTAATGAACTGCTTATGGAGGCTTTGTAAACACTTGTCTTTGATTGATAACTATACATAAGTACAGAATTCCACCATAGTACAACAAATGAATTTAGTTTAAAAATTTTCAAAATGAAGAAACATCCTGTTACTTGGTGGTAAGCAGATAGGCCTAAATAAAGTAAAGTGCTAAAAAAGTTACCACAGGTTCAGGACGTTTCAATAGGATTGTTGTCCTCGTGAGGTGTTCCTCTGAACATAGTATGTATGTAAGTTGTTTTTCTTGTTGTTCCAAAAATTATAAAGTAGTTATAGCTTAAATGTGCTGTATTAATTTACTGGCAATTTAGCTGAATAGTCACAAATAATTTTTACATGTTGCTGATATTTAACTGTAATATACAGAACAGAACTGGGGATATTATTGATAATGATCAGTTGATGCCACAATGGAAATTAGTTCTGAGAATATACAAGGTACAGAAATTTCATTTACTCAACTACATTCATTTGTTTAAAATAAAACAAATGTGATTGACTGTGAACATACTAAACTGCAGTTAGTGGAAAATGTTAATGAAGTGTATCAATGGAACACTGAATAAACAATTTTCTTAAATTTTGTGTATAGGATATTTTAGTATTTAGACCTACCACCCATAAAATAACACAAAAGTGCACAAAAAAGTATTTCATAACAACAATGTCCAGTCTGACTTGTGGTGCTACAAGGATACAAGACAAACGTTTATATCTGAAAGAGCTATTTAAGTGTCACTAACACCTATAAATTTCCTGTAATACTTCTGTAAATCACTTTATATTTGTTATGAGTGAAAACATGTCACAGTCAGCTGACATAAAAATTCAATTTTAGTTAACCTTATTAATCTCCAAAATTATTTAAATTGTCACTAAATGCACTCAAATGTGTATGTAGATTTATATGTTCTTCAGTAGTTCATGTAAGCAATGCTTTAATCTTGCATTCTATTACATATTACCTCATGCCTCTACATAACAATATTCATTACTCCTTACGAGAATATCATGTTTCCCCAAGAACATAAATTTTTGTTCACAAACGTTCCTCTCTATTACAACTAGGGACAGATATTTATTTGAAGCACTTTTGCCATTAACAGTATAACACGCAGAATTTTTATAATGGTTAGGAAAAGTGTATTAAATGTAGGTGTTGATTGCCATTTGTTTTTTCTTTTTGTAAGATCAGAATTGGATGAAAGGCTGCATTAACATGTTTACTGTGAACAAAATTGTGCCTAGTTGTAAACAGAATTGACCCGGTTTTTTGGAGGTTATTGTAATAGTTTCTCGACGATTTTCTTGACAAATGTTGCCGCAGACAGTTTGTTTGCCTGGTTTTAAGTACTGCACATTGTAGTTACATAACACTACTGTCAGAAGACAAATTATTATGTGCTAGTGTATTTAGTAAGATAAGTAAAATTGTATCATGATAGTAGCTTGCAAGTATTACTATACTTAGGATGGAAAGGTTCTTTATTATATGGAAAATGTATATAAAAAATTGAACCATTATGTTTGCAACATATGTCCTCATGACAAATGACAATGATAATAAAGTTGTGTTATATGTTACACAAATGTATTGTTCCATATTTTCATAATGTGTCATGTCTTTTCTTTTTAAGAATAAGTGATTCTGTTACTGTCTGACAATGAAACACACATGCTGCATTAAATAGTTCCCTCTCCCTCCTAACTTCATCTTAAAAATTTAATCATCGAATGTTTACAATGTTACTTATTTTGTTTGCAAAATATGAAAATAGCAGAAACTGTTAAATAAATAGATGCCAGCCTAGCAGCAGATTCGTCAAACTTCCAAAGAAAAGATCGCTTAGTTCTAACTTCAAAATCCACTTGTACCAATCAGCTATTGTACTGCAATATATATGTATGTGAAGCACTAACATGTGGGAACAGAGATGAAGAAAAAGTGTCAATATTTGAAAGAAAAGTATTATAGAAACGTTTTGGATCTATATATGATGAATATAATGTAGAACAAAGGCTATTAAAAAATAGTTATGAGAGCTTTACATACACCATAACATCATCAAAGTGTTAAAGAATGGAAACTAGAAATAGGCAGGCCATATAGTGAGAATGATTGAGAACAGACTACCTAGAACAGTATTTTACAGGACAACAGATGTAACTAGAGGAAGAAGAAGACCCAGAACTAGGTGGCACGGTAAGATGGAGGAGGACATACCTACGATGAAAATCAACACCAAATGGACAAGCAACACATTCAATAGAAGGAAATGGAAGAGTTTTGTAGAACAGGTATGTCTTTCCAAAGGCCTTTGTCACATCTAAAGGAAAAGTATATGAGAATATTTATTATTGTTATTAATGTAATTCTGCAACTCCAGATCACTGCTTATTATATAAATTTAATCAGTACAAAATGATTTGTACGCAAAACTACATTACTTCTTTAAGGGACAAAGCAATATTCTGGTTTGATTTTATTTGGCTTCGCGATACTTAACCATGTTTCAATTATGGTAACGAAACGTATTTATTTCTCAAGAATATTTGTTCATTATTACTTTATTTTCTGGACTATATAATTCTGTAGTTTCATTTATATAGCAAATCTTTTAAAGAGTTTATGTTAAGAGAAGGGATAAGCTCTCAATTTAATGTTGCCAAGTCATATGCTTCCCAAAAAAATATTTCACATTATACAATAACTGAATGGGGATGTTCAAATGTGTTAACCTAAGGATAATGTTACCCAACACATGATCCATTTCATAACCACTCGTTCTCAATGACTCAATAGAATGGCTGAGTTCTGCTGGTTAGATATTCAGTGCCTCATATTCATGATGAACATTGTCCTCTCAAATGTAACATCTGCACAATGATTACACATTATCTTAATAGCTGTACAGTGTGTTTCACAAGTAACTACATGTATGAAGAGAGGGATTATCATGGATAGTTCCAATTAAAAAATGCAGTTTAAACATATGAAATTTCATAGATATAACTAAAACTTCTAAATGCTTCGAGAGTTTCTATACGACATGTCTGAATTGCGATGAAAATAAAAGGAATACTATTGATGAATCATGCTCTCCAATGAACTTTTACAGTGCTAAAGAAATTTAGACATCAGACTTCTCTAATACACACGATTTGTATGCTAATACACACACTGTAGGTTGCAAATCATGCGCCTCTTACTGAAACATTACTCTTAAATAAAATTACATGTGTGAACAACAAGCAACAGGCACAACAAATGAGTTACTACAAATAAGGTCATTCAGTTTTAAACCATTCGTACAAGAACACTTAACATTGCAACTGCAAAATAGATTATTAAGAGACATTATTTTTTACCTCATTTATACATAAAAGGTGGCCAAAGTTATCATTAAAACCACACTAGTGCAATGTGGTGTATAACATAACGTGCAAAAGGGAATAAAATAACATTTCTCAATCATGGACCTCAAATAGTTAGCCAAAACAAATTTAATTCATATTGCTTATCAACAGTAATTTAAAAATTCAAATTAATGCATTAAAAAGATCAAAAGGAAATATTTGTAGGTACCAGAATAATCAGTAACAGATATTGGACAAAATACTTAATAGTGCCAAACAGATGGTGGTGGTGGTTAGTGTTTAACGTCCCGTCGACAACGAGGTCATTAGAGACGGAGCGCAAGCTCGGGTTAGGGAAAGAGTGGGAAGGAAATCGGCCGTGCACTTTCAAGGGAACCATCCCGGCATTTGCCTGAAACGATTTAGGGAAATCACGGAAAACCTAAATCAGGATGGCTGGAGACGGGATTGAACCGTCGTCCTCCCGAATGCGAGTCCAGTGTGCTAACCACTGCGCCACCTCGCTCGGTGCCAAACAGAAATTAAGTTTACGAAGAAGTCATTAAACAAGTATTCTCACAGCTTATGGCTGTAAAAAGATGGTGCAGTTCCAATTTACAAAAAAAGTACACAAATGTGTGCTCTAGAGTCACATGTATACCACATTTGGCATGTCACAGTGGAAATCAGACAAACAGAGTTCCATTTGGCACATGTGTGAAATTGTGGAGTAATGGGTTTTACCATTCTGTCTGCTATGAAACAAGTTACTAATTACATCCTCACCTGTAATACTCCACTTAAATGGGTTTGAGGATCTTTAATAGCCATCATCGTAACTGTGATTCCATTCCTGGCATCAAATATTAAGATTTACAAAATGTTATTTGCACTTTTAATTCAATTATTGGAATAAAATAATGACCATCAAAACATTAGAATCGTTACTTTGTAATAGTTAAAAGCCAAACTCTCTTGAACAAATAACACAAGCAATGAAAGACGTGTTACCTACATATTCTTCTGTGCAATCTTCATTAATTTTTTTGTCAAAGATGAGCACTTTGAGTGAACTCTAAGGTTGTTTGTTTCTTTGATGTACAGCATAGTTAGCAAAATTGATAACAGTGAGACTGATATTACAGAGTATTTACATTTTCTTACTTGAAACCTTATTTTAAGTTAAATGGTGCACAAAGTAAAGGAAAAATTACAATTGAATATAAGCTCCATCTCAGAAATAATTTTTGGAAGTCTGATTTGAGGGAACATATGTATTCATATAGTCACTTACAATTTCAAAATGTATAATTTAACGAAGTTATAAATTAAAGCACATGTACACTCGGTTGCTAAGAGTCCCACCATCTTCCAATAAATCTGTTGCCATCCAAGGAAATAAATAATTGCAAATATTATTGAATGATTATTAATACATTGATTTCTAGTCTGGCTTCTCAAGGCTTGTTTGTTGATTTATAGTTGAGTTATCAATTTATCGCATTACAGCTATAACAAATGGAAAAATTTAACAATTATATGAATAACTAGCTTCACCATATAGATTCCATGGTCAGCAGAGTTTTTGTTTGTAGTAATCCAATTTTGAATATGTTCACGAACTGCAACACCTTATAACCTTTTCAAACTAATTAAGGAGACAGAAGCATGGTCTTTTCCAAATGAAATTTTGACCAAAAAGTGATTCTGGTAAAGTTTTTGATAATCATGCATGTTGTGTCCTTGTGGAAATATTCCCATAGCAACGTCCATCCACAAACAAATATTTCTTTACATGTAACCAAGAAGTGAAATACCAGTTATCATGAATTTAGCTTTAAAATTTTTTTCAATGTAACGAAGTATTTTCTTACAAATTTTCATCACCTATTTCACTCCCTTCAGGTGATGAATTTCCAGAAACAACGAAATACATTTTTTTTAAATTTATAACTGAGAAGTCAAATGTGTGTTTATAGGTGTAACTTTAAAAATACTTCAGTAGTTATTTAATAGTGATGTATTTTTCAGAAGAAGCTTTCACCCGCTATTTCACTCCCATAGGGTTAAATTCCAAATATGCTGAAACATGAATTTCTTTATTACTGTCTGAGAAACCAAATACAAATTTTCGTAGGCCTACTTCAAAATTGCCTTCATAGCGACATTTTGGAAAAAACCATGTCGTATTTGAACCTCTTAATGTTCGAATTTCGAAATCTCCCTTGTTAAACGAAGTCTGCAGTATAAGATTAATATCTTCTCCAAATGTCAAGCCTGTTCTACGCAGTTTGGGCTGGGTGGTGAAAAGTTAGCCAGCCACGTCACTGCCTTTTACGTTGCACAACAGTCTCTGTTTTCACTGCAATGATTTCGTCCAACAAGGTTATCTGAAATAGAACATACCATGTAATTAGAGAAAAACAGAGGAAGTCTGTTCTTCAAACAAAGTCCAGGTGCAAATACAGCAAAATCTACACTTTCCTTCACAAATAACTCTACACTACCACTCAAAACGCTGCCAACAAGCCAGTTTAGATTTTCTTTGCCATTATGTACAGCCCCTATTAGTAGTCACAGAAAAGTGGTTCATAAATTTAATAAAGGGTGTACACCAAACTGGACAGTGATGTTCAGGACTGTTGTGGCACGAGTGAAGGAAAGGTACAGTATAAAACACAGAGATGAAATTCATAGAAAAGGTGTCAAGAGTTACGCAGATACAACTGCAGAACGCCAGAGACGTTTTAGTAGTACTTTCCTTGTGGTCACAGTGCACTGTGTCAAACATAAAACACTAGGTAGAAAGAAAATCTGTTATGTTTACCATTAAGAGGCTTTAGGGACACCAAACACCTCTGAGCATTGTGAAGCAGACAATGGCAACACTTTTGTCAGAGTTTTAATGTAAGTTAATTTACTTCTCTTTCTGACTGATTTTTCAAACATAAGAAGTCTGTTACACTTTTACAACTAATGGCTTACCAATTCCTCTTTTTAAGGATACCTGGAGTAGTATATTAACGACAATTGGGGCACAAACAGCATATTTTCATCAGAATTCTCAGGATTATAAACAAGATTTTAGTTTTGTCGTTTCCCGCCATTAAAAATTTATGTCTTTGAACAAACTTTCATTTAATTAAAAAAATTATTCCATTAAAATATTTTATATTCAACAAACTCAATTAAAACTTCTAAAACTTATGCAAATTCAATAACACGAATCGAATGACCTTTATTCTGGTATTTATCATCATAAATAAAATTTAAACCAAAGAATTTCTCTAATTTATCATAGTCTCCTGAAAAGAGTTTAGTGTAATGATCTGGAAGAGGGATTTCAGGTTTATCATCTAAAAGCAATAAAACTTTTTGGCCATGTATAGTTACAATATTACAAAAGCTGAATTTTTGTAAGATTTATTTCTCTCAGCTCTAATAATTTAGTGAACACCTCTGCATAACCTAACTGTTACGGTGACTTACAAGACTTTTAACAAAGTCTTTCATGTTCATCATGTTTTGCTTTTAATTGTATATAGAAACATTTAAATTTTTATAATATTTTAAATTAAAAATTTCTAGATTTTCAAACTGGAAAATTAAAAAACTAAATTTTTGCAAACATTTTTATTTTTGAAAATCGAAATTTTTCGATTTTTATGTTATCTGCCTTCCTCAAAATACTTCAAAAGGAAATGTAAAAATGATCACACTTTTTTTTTTTAATCGTATTGACCAACTAGGATCATGTTAACAACATCCGTTCCTCTTCTTCCTTTGTTGTTGTTTCCTATTTTTTCAGTATTCCCTAATTTTCTTCCCATTAAGTCTCTTCCTTTCTTCTGTCCATTTTGTTCCCGATTTTTTATTTCTTCTGATTTGAAAGCCATCCAAATTTATTATTTTGTTTTTAAAATGGTTTCTTTCTGCTATTTCTGATTCTTTGATGTTGTTTCTTTCAAGATCTTTTCTTACCTCTGTAATTCACGCTATTGTCGATTTCTGCTTCCACAAATATAGGAGTATTTCTTTTGTTAGTCTATTTCCATTCATTTGGTAGAGATGTCCAAAACAGGTTAATCTTCGTTTGGCCATTATTTCAGATATTTTTCTATATTTTTGTAGATCTCGTCATTACTTCTTATTTTCCAACCATCTGCAGTTTTCATTGCACCCATTATTTTTCTAATAATCCTTTATTCCAGTACCTCTAGTTTGTCCATCTCATAGTTCATCGTTAGGCATTCAGATGCATATAAACATTCTGGTCATACCACTGTGGTGTAGTGTTTTAGTTTTGTTTTTCTAGATGTACATTTCTTGTTGTAAATATTTTTGGTCAAACCATATGCTCTTTCCATTTTGTTAATTCTTACATCTATTGCAGATTTGTCTAGGCCATTCTGTTGTATAGTTTCTCCAAGATATTTAAATTTATTTACTCGCTCTATTTTACCTATTTGTGTTTCTATGTATTTTGGTGCATTTTTTTACATTTGTCATGAATTTTGTTTTTTCAGCTGAAATTTTGAGACCAATTCTGTTTGGTAATTTTTCCAGAATATTTATTTGAGTAACTGCTTCTGTCAGGTTTTCTGAAAGTATTACGAAACCATCCGCAAAAGCCAAGCAGTTTACCTTAATTCCATTTGTCTTCCTTCCCAGAGTTATTAGTTCAATTTTGTGATTTTTAGCTCCGAATTCCAGATCCTTACAATTTTTTCTAGAACACAGTTAAACAGTAAAGGTGATAAACCGTCACCTTGTCTAACACCAGTTTTTATTTCAAAAGGCTGAGATACTTCTCCCATAAATTTGACTTTAGATACTGTACCTGTTAGTGTTTCACGAATTATGTTTGCTAGTTTTCATTTAACACCAAATTCACTAATAACCTTATCTATCGTTTCTCTGTCTGTACAACTAAATGCTTTCTTGAAATCTATAAACGACACTAGTATTGGTTTGCTGGTTAACATTCTGTGGCGAATTATTGACTAAGTTAAAAATTTGTTCTGCACAGGATCTTCCCTTTTGAAAACCACCCTGATATTCTTCTAGTTGTTAGTCTAAGTATCTACCACTCTGTTGAGGAGAGTTTTTGATATTATTTTGTATGCCATTGGCAGAAGTGACACTCCTCTGTAATTACTGAAATTTTGTTTGTCTCCCTTTTTATGTAGCGGGTGGATTAATGCTGTTTTCCATTCAGCTGGAATCTTTTCAGTTTTCCAAATGTTCTCAAAAAGCAGCTGAAGATTCTTTATGATTTTTGGTTCTGACCACTTCAATAATTCTGTTGTAATGGAGTCTTCACCACTTGCTTTATTGTTTTTGAGTGTTTTGATGGCTTCATGAATTTCTAGCTCTGTTGGCGGGAAATCTTCCTCTAGATTTTGGGGTGTCATGTAAATTCTAATTTATCTGTTGGAACTGGAAAGTTTAACAACTTTTCAAAAAAACTGTGCTATGTTTTCACGATTTTCTTTATTATTTAATCCTATTTTGCCATTTTCATCTTTGAAACAAATACTCAGTGCCTTATACTCCTTAAATTTGTGTTTAAAGGTTTGGTAAAATTTTTTCTAGAATTATTTTTGAGATCACACTTTTATAACTTCTTAAATTTTTTATTCGTTTATACAATTAAAAATTTTTGTTGCTATTCTGTGCTGTGAATCATAAGTTAAACTCTTTTCCATACATAATTATGCACACAATTGTATCATTAGGTATATTTTCATTAAAAATGTACATAATTTTATAGTTGATTTTTGAACAGTTACAATATTCATTCTTCTAGTTGTACTTGCGACATAGATAACATAATTCTAAAATGAAATTGAATGGATGTACATTTAGATCGTTATTTAACTGTGTTATTCTTTTGAAATCCCTAAAAGTTTTGTAAGCTTTTAAAAATTATTCAAGGATCAAGACTCCGTAACTCATGAGGAAAAAATACATATCTCTCATTTTTTACATAAATATTTTTTAATTTAACATGATCCAATAAAAAATAATCATTTAACTGATTATTTTTTTCGATTAGGTTGGAAATAAATGAAAATAATGTAAGTCATATTATAATTACTAATGTTTAGTTCAAAATTACTTTTTTTCATTTAACCCTGCAAATTTAGTTGTTTGTAGTTTAAAGAAATAATTTTGAATGTTCAGATTTTTCAGTCTTTCTTGTTCTAGTTCAGGCGAATAATCTGGCTCATGTTTAACAACAGGAACACGAATTTCCACACATTTTACAACAAATTTCCCCTTCTTTCGGAAGTTTACTTTTATCATATAGGTAAGAAAATCACTTCACTTTATTTTCAACTACCCAGTTTCAACTACTTTTTAAATTCAAACCACTTTCACACAAATCTAATGTTTCTTTCATCTGCAAATGGAGGTTGAAAATAAACTTTCCATTACTCATAAATGAAAGTATTCTGTAAGAGAACTTTTTGGAAATAAAGTAAAACCAACAAATGAGAATTTTGACTTATCATTACTTACACAAAATACAAACAATACTAATATTATCACAAGAATTGGGGAAGTTTTTTTTACGTAAAACAAGATCAAAAATTACAAGAATTTAAACCGGTTACAGAATCAATTTGCGGTAATATTACGGTTGTTAAAATAACAGTTTTTCTAAGTTGTGAAGGAGAAATGAAAAATGCAAAAATTCTTGTAAAAAAGGAGGAACGTGGTTCTTTTAATCGTATTTTAAGATCTACATTTTCTAACTTTAATTTAGCAAGACTTGGAGTTAAAGTAAAAATTCCATATTTATTAAAATCTAATGTACAGACAATTAAAGACAGTTAAAAATCATTCATAAAGATATAAAAATCATAAAACAAAATTATAAAAATCCTGTCGTTCCTTATAAAATAGAATTTGTAGATGTTAAGTTAGATACATTTTTAAGATCATCATCTGAAGTTGTAGATGAATGCAAAAAGGCACTTCGTTATTTATTGAATTTAGACATAACATAAGATTTTGGAGGAAGTTTTAGGTCAGAAAAATATAGCTAAATTGTAATGTAATAGCAAACAACAACAATACTGTTGGAAAAGATTGTTTAAGTTCGATGAATTCTATTTCTAGAGTAAAAATATACAATATATTCAGTTCTCAAATAACAAGTCCATGGGTAGATAAAAATATATTATAGATTTTTAAGAGTTAAAGAAACATTCGGTTCTAATTTAGCTAAAGAAAATGGAGTTCAAAAGTTTAGAAGCAATAATTTATAATTATAATAATCCAGATTTTCAAAAAGGACAAGAATTTCGCCCATTAGCATATTTCCGATCAGTCCACAGGTGTAGTGCTGGTCCATAATGTCCAACGGGCACAATATTTCGGCGATCACAAATGTCGCCATCGTCAGGTGCGCTGACGAACTGAGTTCCTGAGGGCACACTGAAATCCCTTCGGCTTGCGCCCACTAGTAAGCGGTTGGTGAGACGCTGGCGTCCGCATCTGTGGTGGTGTCGATGTAATTGCCTCGTCCGCCATAGTCGCCCACTCGTTTCCATCGCTGAGCGTCTTTTTAATTATACTCAATGCTGGTTCCCATGCCCTGCTGACGTTGTAGCCACAATCTCAGTTGATGAGTCTGTCCCTGGTACGAATTTCGATAGCCTCCCTAACGATGCTGCCCCAGTATTTAGATGTCTGTGCCAACACGCTGGTATGTTGGTAGTCCATTTCGTGATTTTCAGACATACAGTGCTCTGCGACCGCCGACTTGTTGGGGTACCCAAGTCGAGTGTGCCTCTGATGTTCTTGGCAATTATCTTTGATGGTGCGCACTGTCTGTCCAATATGAGTCTTCCCACATTGACACGGAATCTGGTATATACCTGCCTTCCGCAAACTGAGATCGTCTTCGACACTTACCAATAATGCTGTCGTTGTATTTGGTGGGCAAAAGAGAGTTCCTACTCGGTGTTCGTCCTATTTTCCCCGATAGTGCGCCAATATATGGCATATGGGCAGTGGCTATATCTTTCTCTGTAACGTCTTCCGGCTCCACACGCTCTACTGCAGAGGTGGGGCAGAGGACGCGTCTCATCTGCCATTTCGAGTACCCGTTTTTTCCTCAATACATCTAAATACTGGGACAGTGTCGTTACAGATTCAATCGAAATTCGTACCAGGGACGGACTCAGCAACCGAGACTGCGGCTAGAACCTCAGCAGGACATCGGAACCGGCATTGAGTCTAATTAAAAAGACACTCAGCAAAGGAAACGAACAGGCGACTAGGGCGGACGAGGCAATTACACTGACGCCAGGGTCTCGCCGACCGGTGACGCGCGGGCGTGGACCGCGGAGAGAAAGCCTCGCGAGGGGAGGGGAGGGGAGGGGAGGGGATGTAAGTCGGCCGCCTGCCCTCAGGAGCTCAGTTCGTTAGCCCACCTGACGATGACGACATGTCTGATCGACGAAATATTGTGCCCATTGGACATTATGGACTTGCAGTACACCCATGTACTATTCGAGCAAGAAATATGCCAGAAGAAACAGAAGAATCGCATTAGCATATTGTCTAGAATTAATAACTATTAAGAACAAATATTTCGCAAAAGGGCTTTTTATTCTCTTCCACTTCTTAAATGTGGCAAAAAGTAACAGATACTCTAAACAATAGTTGTTTCCTTGTTCACAACAATCTCTTGCAGCATACCTATTGGGGCAATAAAAATTCTGAAAAAATTAACTGAAATACAAATAAAAATTAAAACAGACAATAAAGAAGAAAGAGACAAATTACATTTGTTTCATCTGCTTTTAGTTTTAACTTATTATCTATTAACCAAACAGAAATCTCTGAAGAGACAGTGAGTATAATTTCTGTAAAACAAACATGCTTTTCAAATTCTACAGAAACATTTTCCTAAATCCTAGAGTGTTATTCTTACAATACTCAAATAAATAAATATCGAGGTATTGACAATAATGAAGAAAAGATTATTACACCACTTGTGTGTAGAAATATAATAAATATAGCCAATAATCTTCTCCATCTACTATTTGAGAAATAATAGAATATAATGAACTTTATTTACAATCTACTAGAAAGAAAGAACAAGAACTACAAAATTTAAACACACCAGAAAAAAAAACTAGAATATTTGGGTAAAAACACAAAAATATTTTTGAAAAGAAACAAAAAAAATTTCCTGCAAGTGGAGTTTATAAGAGTTTTTGTGGAAAACGAAAAAAAAAGTTTACATTTGTCTCTGTATTTGGTGAACGTAATGGTTATACACACACACACACACACACACACACACACACACACACACACACACACACACACACACACATATATATATAGAAACGAGGAGCAATGACAGTATTCTTAAAAAAGAAGGATATATTTGTATTTCTCTGACAAAAATTGGAAATTTTTACAACCTCACAGAAGAAGCATTTTTGATAACAGAAACGTAAGTTTTCAGTGGAAATTCTTCCCCAGAATAGCTTACTTAAAAATATATCCAATTTTCGAAAACAAAGATTTGTTGTATAAGGAAAAAAGATAAAGAAATGATAGAAAATATAAAAATAGTCAACCAGTAGGAAAAATAAAAATTTTAGAATGTAAATGAAGAGATCAAAAACAAGGATTAGAATTAATCATTTCCAATATTACAATCGAAAATTATGATAGAAATTTTGAAATTCGGAAGTATCTTAGAGTGTTATTGTTCTAATTATTCGCTTGAGGAAGAAATAACACTATAGATATGAATTACAAGATTAAAGTTAAATTAGATAAAATTAAACCAAACCCCCAATAAGAACAAAAAAAATTGGTGTCTTATTTAATTCTTATCTGCATATGTTTCCAGTTGAATCTTTTCTAACTGTCTCGAATTTCTCTGGAATAACCATATCTTTGTGTTTAAAAATATCTAACATTAATTGTGGAAACCCTAAATTAAGTTCAACTTAACTTACTGTATATTTAGGAATATAATAACCTCCAAAAATACGAAAGGACGAATTAAATTTCTATTTTCCACAGAAAAAATATGGTAAACACTATATCCTAAATATGTAAATAATAACAGAAACAATTACTTTCCTATAATTCCCATACTTATATAAACAAATACATTCATTTTCCAAGCTGCATTATGTTACACCAAGAAAAACAAGTAGAATGTTTGGATTCAATTGTACTTAAATATGATTGTATAAAAATCACAGTTCACGATTAAGAAAAAGATGCCTTTGTAGAATTAAGAGATTTAACTAACTGTAGTAAAAATAATCATATGAAAAAGATCCTTAAAGCATTTAACAAACGTTTTGTGGAAGAAAAAGATTCAGATTCTAGGGAATACATATTATAAAGATGATTTTACAGTTTAATTTTTGTTTATTGCTAATACATAATTCTACAAACTATTTTGTTGTGGTCAGGAATAAAGATGCAAAAAGTAGACTCGGAAGGGAGATAAAGTGATTAATCATAAATATCTTTTATTGGATTAGAGACGATATTAATAAACTTTAAAAACGGAGGTAAATTAATGGAAGAGGGAGGGAGGAGATTAGTGTTTAACGTCCCATCGACAACGAGGTCATTAGAGACGGAGTGCAAGCTCGGGTGAGGGAAGGATGGGGAAGGAAATCGGCCGTGCCCTTTCAAAGGAACCATCCCGGCATTTGCCTGAAGCGATTTAGGGAAATCAGGGAAAACCTAAATCAGGATGGCCGGAGACGGGATTGAACCGTCGTCCTCCCGAATGCGAGTCCAGTGTGCTAACCACTGCGCCACCTCGCTCGGAGTAAATTAATGGAACTTGAAAGTAAGTTAATTAACATCAAAAGTAAGATAAAATTTTTAAAAAATCAGTTGAATGAGGAGCGATAAAATCCGAAAACTCGATAGAACAATAAAACCAGCAACCAAATATTACATGAACGTTAGTGGTTAAATAAACGAACCTTATACGTTGACATAACCATAAACATTACTACAAAAATAATTAACATAAATTTTAACATATAAAATTCGGTTATTTAACCTCTAACATTCGTTTAACATATAATTGCTTGTTTTATTGTTCTATCACTGTCTCGAATTTAATCGATCTTTGTTTGGTGTTTAGTAAACTTACCTACATTCTCACAAAAACAAAAAGAAAAAAAAAACAAAAAAAAGTGGTTCAAATGGCTCTGAGCACTATGGGACTGAACTGCTGTGGTCATCAGTCCCCTAGAACTTAGAACTACTTAAACCTAACTAACCTAAGGACATCACACACAACCATGCCCGAGGCAGGATTCGAACCTGCGACCGTAGCAGTCTCACGGTTCCAGACTGCGCGCCTAGAACCGCGAGACCACCGCGGCCGGCCCATTCTCACAGTTCATTAATTTATTTTGCATTCCAATAAGCAGAACTTGTGGTTAATCACTTTATCTCCATTTCGAGTTTATTTTTAGCTGTCTCATTTCCTGAACACAATAAAAAAAATTTAAATTATATATTACCAAAAAACAAAAATTAAATAGCAAATTCAATTATTTATTGGTATGTGTTTCGCCTTCTGTGGTACTATCCGAAACGTTTTCTTCCAAATAACATTTGTTAATTGCTTTAAGAATCCTTTTCTATATGTTTATTTTCACTAGTTATTTAAATCTCTTAATTCTACAAAAGTATCTTTTTCTTTACCTTGAACTATTCTTGTACAACCATCTTTAGGAAAAAATTAAATCCAGTTTGTTTTAAAAACTTTAATTTTCCTCTCATACGTTGGTAATGTATTTTATTATTGTATAATAGCTCTAAAATGTTAACATTTCTGTCTTCCTCCATTGATTACTACAAATTTTTTTTAGTATACATAATTTTAATTAACAATGGAAAAACCTATTATTCCTAAACATAATGCAATTAGAAAAAGGATCCGTTTGTATAATGACTATGGAAATTATGCAAAAAGAATAGGTTCTGTTATTATTGAGTAATTTAGGATATAATGCTTACCATATTTATTCAATTCGTCCTCCTTATATTTTTGGAGATTATTATATTCGTAAATATATAGTAAGTTAGGTGGCCTTAATTTAGAATATCCGCCAAAATGATAGATTTTTTTAAACACAATAATATAGTTATTCCAGAGAAATTCGAGACAGTTAAAAAAGAATCAAATGCTTACATATGCAGATAAAAAATTAAATAACCAACACTAATCTTTCTTTTTCTTATGTGATGTTGGTTTCAGTTCGTCTAATTTAACTTTAATCTTGTAATTTATATCTATATTGTTATTCCAAATTTCTCAAGCCAATAATTAGAACAGTAACAGTACTATATTTTCAAATTTGAAAATTTCCATAAAATTTTTGATTGTAATATTGGAAATAATTAATTCTAAACTTTCTTCTAGATCTTCTCTTTATTTACATTTTATTATTCCTAATCGGTGATGAATTTTAATATCTTGTATTGTTTCTTTATCTTTATCTTTATCTTTATACAACATATCTTTGTTTTCGAAAAGTGGATGTATTTTTAAGTAAGTTATTCCACCAAAGAATTAACATTTTACACACATGAAAAAAGTTTTGAATCGTCTCGGTTCCAAGAGTTCCGGAACCTGTACAGAAAATTGGGATAGAGATCAACATAAACATCATTTCTGCCCGTTTTATTGCTCATGAAAACAACACATTTCATGTTGTACCACCACAGAGCGAGACCTTCAGAGGTGGTGGTCCAGTCTGCTGTGCACACCGATACATCTAACAGCCAGTAGCATGTCCTATTGTATTGATGCCTGCTTGTTCTCGTCATAGCATACTACCCACAAGATCATCAATGTACTGTTGGTCCCAATTGTCCCACTCCTCAACAATGATTCGGCGTAGATCCCTCATAGTGGTTGATGGGTCACATCATTCATAAACAGCCCTTTCCAATCTATCCCACACATTTGCGATAAGTCGAGCGATGTTGTTATCCTGTACGAAATTATACAAAAGATGTGCACGATGGGGGCGCGAATTGTCGTCCATGAAGACGAATTCATCGCCAATATGCTGCTGATATGGTTGCACTACCAGTCAGAGAACGGCACTCACTTATCGCACAGCCATCATGGTGCCTTTCATGACCACCTACGGCATATGTCGGCTCCACGTAACAAAACCCGAAAACATTAGGGAACCTCCCCCTTGCTGCACTCGCTGGACAGTGTGTTTAAGGAGTTCAGCCTGACTGGGTTGTCTGCATACATGTCTCCAACGATTGTCTGGTTGAAACCATATGCGACACTCATTGGTGAAGAGAATGTGATGCCAGTCCTGAGCAATCCAATTAGCATGTTGTTGGGCCCCTTCTGTACCGCGCTGCACGGTGTCGTGGTTGCAAAGATGGACCTCGCTATAGACATCGGTAGTGAAGTTGCGCATCATGCGGCCTATTGCGCACAGTTTGAGCCATAACACGACATCCTGTGGCTGCGCAAAAAGCATTATTCGACATGGTGGCGTTGCTGTCAGGGTTCCTCGGAGCCATAATCCATAGGTAGCAGTCCTCCACTGCAGTAGTAGCTCTTGGGAGGCCTGAGCGAGGAATGTCATCGACAATTCCTGTCTCTCTCTATCTTCTGCATGTCCCAACAACATCGCTTTGGTTCACTCTGAGACGTCAGGACACTTCTCTTATTGAGAACCCTTCATGGCACAAAGCAAGAAAGCGGAGGTGATCGAACAACGGTATTGACCATTGAACTACAGACAACATGAGCCGCGTACCTCCTTCTGGATGGAATGACAGGAACTGATCGGCTGTCTTACCCCCTCCGTCTAATAGGCACTGCTCATACATGGTTGTTTTTATCTGTGGACAGGTTTAGTGGTATATCTGAACAGTCAAAGGGATTGTGTCTGTGATACAATATCTTCAAGGGTTTTGGGAACCGCGGTGACTCAGAATTTTTTTTTAATGTGTGTAAGAAGAAAATCCATCTGTATTTATTGCCAAATACGGTTCTTACAACTGACAGTAAAAAATTTCTAATTCTCGTCAAAGACTACTTTATGGAATGCAAATAAATCCTTTTTAAGGACATTGCTATTATTTGCTTTTAATTGGGCCTTTAACAATATATATAGATTTTTTTACCATTTTCTTCACACAATACACCAACATAAGTACACTTGTTTTTATCGTTTACCATAAAAGCATAAATTTTGCAAACATCACTAGTATAAAAAATTATTATCCATTGTTGTTTAAAATAATTTATTTCTTCTCCTGCTTTAATTCTTGATCCTTCTCCATTTTATTTTTGTGTTCTTTTTTCAGATGTGTATTATTCAAATATTCTAGTTTTCTTTCTGGTATATTTAAATTTTCTACTTCCTGCCCTCTCTTTTCAGTAGATTCTAAATATCATTTATTATTTAGTTTTATTTCTCGAATAATACAAGCAGAAAGTTTATTGATTGAATTTATTCTTTTTCTACACACAAATGGAAGAAAATTCTTTGTGTTTATTAGTTACAATTCTTCAATTTTTATTTATTTCGGTTTTGTAGAAACCACTCTCTTGTATTTAGAAAAATATGTTCCTCCAGATATTATAAAAATGTTCGATTTACAGAAATTATTTTCTCTGTCCCTTCAAAGGTTTCTAATTGGTTAACAGGTAATTAGTAAAAACTAAAAGCAGATAAAACAAATTTAATTTTCTCTTTCTTCTGTATTGTCCGTTTTAATTTTTATTTCTATTTCAGTTAATTTTTTCAGGATTTTTATTACCCCAAGAGACATATTGCCAGACTGTTATAAACAACAAAACAACTATTTTTGTAGAGTGTGTTAATTTTTGCCACATTTTAGCAAGTGGAACAGAATAAAAAGGAGCTTTATCGAAATATTTGCTGTTATTAGTTACTATTTCTAAACAATTTGCTAATTGATGAAGTTCTTGTTCTTTTTGAAAATATGGATTAATACAATTATAAATTGTTGCTTCTAATCTTTTAAATTCCATTTTCTTTAGCCAAAATAGAACCAAATGTTTCTTTTAATCTTTTATGTGGACAAATAAAAAATCTATAATATATTTTTATTTACCCATGGACTTTTTATTTTAAAACTAAATATATCGTATATTTTTACTCTAGAATTAGAATTCATCAAACATAATCTTTTCCAACAGAATTATTGTTGTTTAATGCAACATTACAATTTCCTTTATATTCTCCTAGTTTTCGAAAATTAAAATTATTTCTGAAGTATTCGATCATTTCTTCTTTACTAAAAATTCCTACAACATCTTGTGTTAGGTCTAAATCCAGTAAATAATAATGTTCGTTTTGAAGTTAGTCAAAAACTTCTGCTGATTCACTTAAAATTTTATCTAATTTAAAATCAGCAAGGTCTATTTTATAAGGAACACTGACAAAATTTTTGTTTTTTTGTTTCATTATTTTTTTCCTTACTAATGATTTGTTTAGTAACTTTAATTGTTTGTACATTAGAATTTAATAAATTTCTGCTGCAACTTAAAGGCTTGCGAAATTAAAATTAGAAAATCTAAAAATAGGATTTAAACAATCACATTCCTCCTTTTTTACAAGAATTTTTCCATTTTCATTTCTACTTTGCAATTTAGAAAATTTGTTATTTTAACAACCATAAAATTATCATAAAATGATTCTGTAACCGGTTTATATTCTTGTAATTTTTTATATCTATTTGTGTAAATTATTTCCCCAATCTTTGTGATAAGACTAGTATTATTTGTATTTTCTGTAAGTAATCATAAGCCAAAATTTTCGTTTGGTGCTTTTACTTTATTTCCAAATAGTTCTCTTACAGAATATTTGTGTTTATGAGTAACAGACATTTTATTTTCAACGTCCATTTATAGAGGAAAAAAACATTAGATATGTGTGATAGTACTTAGAATTTAAGTAGTTGAAACTTGGTAGTTGAAAATAAAAGTGAAATGATTTTCTTACCTATATGTTAATAGTAAACTTCCGAAAAACGGTAAAATTGTTGTAAAATGTGTGGAAATTCGTGTTCCTGTTGTTAAATATGAATCAGAATATTCGCTTGAACTAGAACAAGAAAGATTGAAAAATCCAAAAATTCCAATTACTTTCTTTGAAGCACAAACAAATGAACTTGCAGGATTAAATGAAAAAAGTACATTTGAACTAAATATTACTAATTATGTTTCTGTGGAATTTAATATGCCCTACATTCTTTTCATTTATTGCCAACCAAATCGAAAAAATAATCAGTTAAATGATTGAATAAAAAATAATCATGTTACATTACAAAATATTTACGTATAAAATGGAAGAAATGTTTTTCCTCATGAATTACAGAATCTTGATCCTTGAATTATTTTTAAAAGCCTACAAAAGTATTAGATATTTTAAAAGACTAACACAAATAACGACCTAAATGTACATTCATTCAATTATATTTTAAAATTATGTTATCTATCTCATAACTACTACTAGAAGAATGAATGTTTTAACTGTTCAATAAACAATAACAAAATTAAGAGCATTTTCAATGAAAATACACTTAATGATACAACTGTGTGTATAGTTATGTATGGAATCAGGAATTTAACTCTTGATTCACAACACAGAATTAACTGAAAATTTTTAAGTACATAAATTTAAAAGTTATAAAACTGTGATCTCCATTTTTGCATTTCATTTTGAAATATTTTCAGGAAAATAGAGAAGGTAGAACTGAAAACTTTTCGATTTTCAAAATTCGAAAGTTTGATAGATTTTATTTTTTAAAATTAAAATTTTTAATTTCAAAATTTTTTATTTTAAAAATTTGGGAATCTAATTACCTTCTGTATAAATAACAGCAAAACAAAATGAGCATGAACGACTTTGTTTATAATTAGTAGAGGTTATTCAGAAGTGTTGACTAAGTTACTGAGCTGAAATGTAATAAATCTTACAATATTTCAAAAGATGCAATTTTGGTGACTAAATATGGTCAAAAAGTTTTATTATCTTTAGATGATAAACGTAAGAGCTCTCTTCCAGATAGCTACACCAAAATCTTTTCAGCAAACAGTGATAAATTAGAGAAAATTAATGGATTACATTTTATTTATAGAGGTAAATAACAGAATAAACGTCGTTTGATTCATGTTATTGAATTTGCATAAATTTGAGAATTTAGTTTTTTAATATTGAATTTTATTCGTATAAATTTATATTTTTTGTTAAATGAAAATTTTGTTTGCAGGTTTAGTTAAATTTTTAAATAGGGTAAATGACAACTAAAATATTATTTTTAAATCTGAGAATTTTCAAAAAAAAATATGCTCCTTGCACCAGAAAATTTATAAATATATGACTATTTGGCTTGAAACCTGAAGAAACCGAAGCTGAGTCATCTGAAGAACTAGAAGATCTGGAATTCTTTTAGTAGCACCTATGTTGGTGAGGGTGTGAATGAATTCCAGCATAACTTGCCGCTTTATCAGTTTTTTTCTGACTATACACAGCACACACTTCATCTGACAGCTATGCAGATAAACGGGATTTCTGTTCTTTATAAATAAATTGTTTCTTGCATCTGCTTTCACTGCAGAATAGTGAAAAAGCAGAAGATGATTCTCATTTTAAAAAGATAGCAAGAGCGACAGTTGTATGTTGACAAGCCTTATGGAATAAGTAAGTACTGTGATTGCCAATTCCATTCATGTTACGATTCACATCTTAATTCCGAATCCTGTTGCAACAAGACTGGAACAATACATACGACAGTTTTAAATGTCTGTTGTTCGCAGAAGAAAAGTGCAGCCTTGTGGACAGCAAAGGGCTAGTCCGTTTCAGACTGGTTGATGTGGCATTTCTGAATGAATACATACTGCAGCAACTTTTTAGTTTACGAGGGGTGACCGAAAAAGCCGGTTTTAATCATAAAAAATTAATTTATGAACATTTTTACAACATTTCTTCGGTCACCTTCAAAGTAGTCTCTATTAGATGCGATGCACTTGTCAAGTCTTTTTCCCAATATCTGAAGCACATCTGCAACTTATCAACTTTCATATTGTCGAGTGCTCTTTGTGAAACTGTTTTTACTACCTCCATATCATCGTAACACTTCCCTTGAGCGTTTTCTATATTGGCGGGAATAGGAACAAGTTGCAGGGGGCTAGATCTGGCGAATACGGCGAGTGGGGAACGAAAGACTATCCCTGGGATGCCAAACATTGGGTCACTTGTAAGGCTGTGTGTGAGGGGGTCTTGTGATGAATGAACATGTCACCGGATAACCACAGTTCTGGGCGTTTCCTCCACACATCCTCTCGCAGGCGTCTTACTACTTCCATATAAAACTGCTGATTAACTGTCTGGCCAAACGGGTACAATTTCCCGATGCACAATTCCCATGAACATCAGAAAAGACAATGATCATAGTCTTCACATCGGGCCTCGGCTGTCTTGCATATTTAGGTCTGGAAGAGATGGGAGTAGTCCACTGGGTTGGTGCTTATTTGGTTTCTGGGTCGTACCTGCAATTCTCATCGCCTGTAGCGACATTGCTCAAAAAGCTTGGCTCACTATCAGTCTGTTTTCAAGTCTTGGCACATGTTCATGTGCATAGCTTTTCGCTCCTGTGTGAGAAGGTGTGGTACAAATTTAGTGGCAACGCGTGTCGTGTGCAGATCCTCACTCAAAATCCGTTGGCACGAGCTCCAACTCACGCCTCTGTCAGTTGAGATTTGGTCGATCGTGATACAACGATCCTCGTTGATTTTCTGGCGGTTTTTTTTCCACATTTTCCTCGTTTCGCGATGCTGCAGAAGGTTGGTCTTCAACATTCATTCCAACACAGTGAAAGCACCCAATCCAGTCGAAAATTTGTGTGCAGCCCGTAGCATCCTACTGGAAATCCTGTGGAAGCATTTGGTGACTCTCCGCTGCAGATTTTTTTAAAAGCAGAAAACAAAATTCTACACTCACACTTTTTTGTTCTTTTAAAGATACCATAACGATTTCGCAAACACAACATTACACTTTCGCATTCATCTACACACTGACGCCGACTGCACAGAAGTTTCATGAAGGTCTCTACTAACCACATCTAGCAGGAGGACTCTGTTCTACGTCTACGAATGGGAGCGCCTTAATGAAGTTTAATGTAATAATTTTTGTATCAGGTCATGACACTTATTGCAGTGCCACGGAATATTTTACAAGTTTTAAAGCATACGAGCATGTGTACACAAGGTGCTTGTTTTCTACTATCAAATGTTTGCTGCGAGCACCTCACCATCCCTCCTCCCAAACCAAACGCAAACACACATTAGCTTCCTTATGGTTTTGCAACTCTTTTGTCAAAAGCTTCACAATGGAAAGAGAACAAAAAACGATTCGACCCCATCATGCCTAGTAACAAGCTAACCATAGCAGCAGGTCTGGTTAAAGCGCTACAATTTTCTGAGCTCGAAGAACACAAGGAAGAGGAAACCGTTTCTTTGTTAAAGAAAGAACTGCTTACGATCTGCAGGACGGAGTATGGTAAAACTTTGTCTCTGAAAAAATGAGAAAGCCTCTCTGAAGGAAGTGATGAAGCAGCTCTATTTTTCCAACACTGTTTCTTCAGCAGCATAACCTGAAGTGTTGGATGAGGCTGCTTTATACCTCTCCAGACGTTGAACTGAAGTGAAGCTTCTCATGCAGCATATTTCACTGAGGTAATTATTTTCAAAATTAAATGCAAGGATACCCGCCATTGATCGTGAAAACCGCCTTTTTAGTGCATGCAAAGAAGTTCTTTCATCCAAGAGCGCCAGGCTCAGTGATAAAACTTGGAAGTGCAGCTATTTTGCAAGGTCAATAGTAATGTAAAGCTTTAAAATGAGTATGTTCCTAATCTGTGTATTCATTATTTTACCACCTTCATTCTTTTGTTTATAGTCCAATTAACTGTTGTGTCATGTGTCTTTTTCAAGTCTGATGATTCTCCCTATCTATCAGTGATAGTTTTCAGAACGTCCATTCTTTCTCATTCAGACCACCAGTCATCAAGTATACAGGGAGTGATGTTTCACCTCTCCTTTGGCCACATGTTAGTACATCATACAGAAGGTAGACGTCCAACAAGTCATCCACAAACGAGGTGAAAAGCCAGGACGTTCGTGACCCTGGAAGAATAGATCCAAGAACCAGCATTGAGGATGCCTGAGACAGAAGGAAAGGGGGCTAAACTTGCAGACCCAGTTCTTGTGGTGTTATAGTTCTATTCACTCATGATTTGTGGACTTCATTATTTTTGTGTTTATGTATTTGTGAATTTTTGTCATCTGTCATAGGCCGCAATGTCCTGTTTATGGACAATAAATGGTGAATGATGATGATCATCATTATATATTATTTAAAAGACTTTGGTATTACTATTAAAATATACCAATGTGGGGGGAGGTGACACTTAGCACTTTATGATCAGCACAAAAGAAACACAAATTTTTCTGATTGTTTATTGTTGGACCTGCAGCACTACATAACTATACGGCATTATACAGAAAATTGGTAGACGGTATGCTGCTTGATACTTTATTTTAGTCTATAAGATTTTTCCGCTTTGTTGCCTTCATCAGTACATGTCCTGACATTGTAGATGGACATATGTCAACACTGAGTAAACCATTATTCTGTCTCTAGTTGTTGGTTGTAGTATCATTTCCAGCAATATTTTAAAGTCGTTTGAGTACTTGCTATGAAACGTATAACACATTTTTTTAATTATTTGACACTCATAAAAATTAAAGTTTCACAGATAGTTGTTTACTCAAAGATACTTTTCTTGAAGTAAACAACTAGCTGTCAAATTTTAATTTTTGTGACCATCAAATGATTAAAAAACGTATTGTAACATCTTTCACAGCAAACTGTCGAACAACTTTCGGACATCACTGAAAAAAAAATATTGCATTGCAGACAGCAATAACAGTTTACTCGAAGTTGACATACGTCCATCTGCAACTTCAGGACATGCACTGATGAAGGTAACAAAGCCAAAATAAAACATCACACAGCATACAGACTACCAATTCCTTGCTGACTGGTGTTGATTTTAAGTTGCAATATCCTGTTTAAAGAGATACTGATATGTAAGTGATACTGAACTTGAAATATCTTTTATTGGAGGGGGGGGGGGGGAAGGAGGGAAGACTTCAAGACCACCTTATAATTAGGCTTGAATTTTTCGTAAAATTAAACTGAAAAAATTTTGAAACAGTTACAGAATCTGGTAATAATTCATTTAAAAAAATTAAGTATTTCTTTCAACATTTAAACATATAAAGTACATGACTAATTTACAGTATTCACAAAACGCATGCATAAAGTATGCCCAGCTGTAGTTTCCCCTTGCTTTCAGCTGTTTGCAGTACCAGCACAACATGCCATGTTAAATGATGTTAGAAAGGCCAGATTAGTCAATTATCCAGCCTGTTGACACTCCAACTGCTGAAACCTCGTCACGAACCATACGTTTGTCTGGCCTCTCGACAGATACCCATCCGTTGTGGTTGCATCTATCACACAGCTGTTACGAACAACCACCCCTATCAAGGCGCATGATTTGTGGTAGGTAGGTACTTAATGTTTACCATACACTCTCTGGAGAAAAACAAATCTATTCGCTATAAAAATTGACAGAAACACAATGTTGCGACCATTATTAACTGTAGACAACCACACAGTAACTCCCAAAAAATAAAAATATTTTCAAAGATCTCTGTAGAAGCTTGAAAACAAATGCAGAAACTAAGAATTAAAATTTTGGAAACTACAACAAAGGCAGTAGAAATAATTAGAAAAAGGCTTGCACAACTAAAAATACCAATCAATAATACAATTTCCGATTATGCAATGGCATTTGTATAGGTGGGTAGTCACATATTGCTATTTTCAAACCTGACACACAAAGAGAAAATTATAACAAAGCACAATGGGCAGCGTCTTGAAAAGACGGTTGTCGTGTCTTCTTCAACCTTCCTTCCTTTTATTACTTATTTGTTACTTACTTTCACACATTACTAACACTGTACAATATAAACCACGTACAGTTTTTATATACATTCTCCAATAATGGTAATAAAAAATATTGGGTGTATTTGAATAAATGTGTCAAACTAAATGACGTGTTACTGAATTAATTAAATTCAAAGTAAGACACTGAAACCAACAGATAAGCGTTGTTATTTGGGTAGCCAAACAACAATATGGTCAAAGCCGAGGAAGATACAAAATGATCACATCTGAAAATTGCACCGTGTCAAATCCCATTTTATATCGCCTCAGTGTGACCGCGCCTTACACTGCACATACACTAATAGAAATCGTAATCACAGTACTGTCAAAATAGTAACAATACATGTCCACTCTGTGTTAAAATTCATTGTGCTTTCCCTTTCCATAGTAACTGTCATCCAGAATAACTACAAGCTGGCATTGCCACAACCGTCCCGTAAATTTGTCACAACCCGTACCATAATTCATTCTTTGTAGTCCCACGTTTTCGTTTCTGTACTGCCGTACTGCGTCTCGCCTGGCTTGTAGTGGCTTCTTTTTCTGAATCCGACCCCGAGGTAAGAACTGTGTCTGCTGCTCTTTCTGTCGCCTCGTATGTATGATCTGAGTAGTAAGGGTGAGTGATTATGAGTAACAATCAATTAACTGACCTTTTCGATTATTGAAATTAGTCAGCTAGTTCTATAGTGTACTTGTATCATAACAATCGATTATTCGATTAACTGTTATGTTAAATCTTTATTTTTTGGTCTCTAAAGCACACTACCGAATTATTTTTATGATAAAAACGTTTGTTCTACAGAAAATAAAGCAATGCTACCACACTTACATTTCACTTTTGATACTTAACAGTAAATGCTCATTTTAATGAAATGCGTAGTATCTTAGATTTTGTGGCTTCCATACGTTTAAGAAATAAAAGATGAAAGTGTTGAACGTAAAACAACTGACAGCGACATTTATACTTTTTCTTATCACAAATAATTCACAATTTTTTTCTGAATATGTAGCGATTTCAGAGTGTGTGCTCAGACAGGAATCCAAGAGCACAACTTAAATTACTGCGAATGTAACTAGCAGCATTCGTCTTTATACTTTTGTCACAAGTATTTACCTGCAATCGAATCCCTAACAGTACTAGCCAAAGATGAAAGATCCCTGCCATAACATATTTTGATTCATCAGATGCATGTTATAAACTGCAACGAAATTCAGCGGCTGCACTCGCCACACGCTCTCGAAAAGGCGTTTTTTAAATTTTGTTTTTATGAACCAATCGTTGCTCTATCGTGTACGGAAGTAGGCTGTTTCATCGTTCGGATCTCTAGGAGCGCATTACAACCACATTCTATGCACGCGAAACGCGTATGGCAATAAAGAAACTGCCCCCAATTAGTTGCATAGACGTAATAATTTTGAAGCAACTAAGGAATGACGGAAAACAGAAAAGATTTGTCGGATGTTCCTACAGATGTATTTGTACAATGCGGTACTACACTCCATTCCAAACTCATATTCCGAAACGTAAAATCCAAAACAAAACGTCGATGTCAATGAGAATAAAATGAGATAATGTGACATTTATGACAGTTCCCAGAACACTGTCAGTATCCTTTCGCTATCATGCATTCGTAGAAGTATGTGGTCAGCGAAATTTGAACAGAACTACGTACGCTAACCAAACTTTTCGATACTCAGGTTCGTGTCATTGTTGTCATGCTATTATTTTCATGTAACTTATGGAGAAAAAGAAAATTCTCTGCTTTGGTAAACCGAAATGTTTTATTATGTAGTTACAAAATTTCAGTATTAGGGCTTATTTAGAACATTGATGCAGTTTTATAGCTGCAAGCTTGACAAAGATACGAAACAAACCTAAATGGGCACATAGAAGTCGTGGTGGTCCGTCTATCCTAGACAATCGGGAGAGATGGACTATTTGTTTTAATGTGGGAAACATGGAGCGCAATTAAATTTAGCTTCGAGGCATGTGAATTAATCTCACTTAAGATGGCTGCATTCCAAGACCATGCTTATTTGTCGGACGATACGTCTTTGCTAATAAATGGAAGAGCAGGCTTACCGACCACTTCAAAGCTTGTCAACAGATCTTTTGAAGAACATAGTTACCTGTACAAATGAAATTCCTTCACTGATACAACTTTGGACTCCTACAACTAAAATTTCCAAGATAACCTCCTTCAGACTGACTACTCCTAAAAGAAAACATAGACAAAACTTTGGAAGAAATGTCACCTGATTGATAAAACCATGGATTTTAAGAGGAAGGCAGCAACTTGTCTCCGGAAGGCTAACATCTGCTGAAACTACTGAAACTGTAAAGAAAAGGGGACAAGAAAAGAAACAGAAAAAAGGCACAAAAAATAACCAAAGGCAAATATTAGTCAAGAGAAAAATGGACTGGAGAAGGTAAAAAAAAGAAAAATACCACAAATAGCTCACCGAGTTCGTCAGATGCAGACACTGTAGCAGATTACGACAGTAGCTTTGATGAATCATGTGAATATGACTGTGTCGGGTGTTTTGAAATCTATTACGAAACTGACAGAAGTGACGGTCGGATTCGCCGTGTTTCCCATTCATTCTCGTTGTTGCGCACGTAAATAGTTCTCACTATACACTTTAGATTTGTCGCTGCAACAACGAGGATGCAGTGGGAATGCATTTACATCTGTTGGACGAATGTTATGAAAACAAGCACACTCAAAACCGACATTTCACGACAGTTAATCTGTAAAAACACACCAAATGTCATAAAGAAAGCGTGTAAACCGTCCGAGGATGAATCACAACGATTCGAAACCGGCAACGGTTTCCTTCCAATAAAGGAACTGAATGTAAATTTGTGGCTGGTTGCTGTCCTAACACCATCGACATAAGTCATTCATGGCTGTCAATTTGCTTTGGACAAAGATGTGAGCACCTGGGAACAGTTATGGTTCCATAGACAAATTCAGACATTTTTCTATGACGACACTGACCATTTGTCTCACAGTGGGATAGTGTATGGGCAGTTAAGGCAATTATTTTCGAAATAATAAGCAATTTTCTTGCGTCTCTCCCCATCTGTCACATTTTCATTTCATTACCCCTTATGGATTATCGTGTTTTCCTGAGAATTTTGAAAATTTTGTTCTATTTTACACTGTCATTTTTGTCACGTTTGTTATCAACCAAAAATACCACTTGGGAGAATATGTTTTCATACGTAAATACAATAATCCCTAGGGCATTACAGAGGGTCACACGAGGTGACCGGTAGAAAACTTCGCACAGTATTGTCATTGCTCATTTCTGTATGATGAACAATTTTTTTCACCTTAGTGGCAGTGCCACAAAAGACAATGCCATAATTATGGTTGCCACCTTTCGCAAGCCAAAAGAATGAAAACTTCAAACAAAAGGTAGCACTTAATATGCTGAATGTGCAATTCTTATCAATCTTCAATATTATGGAAAGGATAGAGTGGTACTCGCCATATAGCAGAAATGCTGCCTCGCAGATAGGCACAAAAAAAGTGCGCCAAAGTAGGCTTTTGACCAAATAGGCCTTCTTCAGACACAGACAAAACTTGCAATGCAAGCCTTTTTGGTCAAAAGCTTACTCATTTGACAGTCTTTTCATTGTGCACATCTGCGACTCAGCATCTCCGCTATGTGGTGAGTAGCACTCTATCCTTTTCATAGTATTGTCATAATAGCACCCCAGATTTAATGTTAGTCAGTTTTTACCCTAACACCAAAAATTAAACTACATATACCACACTTGAAACTTAAAATATTTAAACATTAACTGTTTTTACCTTAGTGTTGGTGGGAAATCACAAGTCTGTGGCCAGAAGTTCTACACATACGGAGTAGGATCTTTCCTACTTTTAAAGGCCTCTATCAGCAGCGCTGGAATTTCACTTCCTGGCCAGTCACTCTACGACCTCGTTACCTAATAATGAACAACATAAAATTAACTCTGAAACCACATGCATACACACGTACACAAATGCATGTGCGACCCCCCCCCCCCACCACCACATACACACACGACATCGTAGACAAAGTTCTGCCTTGTGCTGTGGTGCTGGTACTTTGTCTTTTCTTGATCTTTTCTGTTCCTTAGGGCAGTTTTATGTGACTGTATACAGATGCCGAAGTATTTTTGTGTAAATGGAAGTCCAGCATATACATTTTCATGCTAATGTTCTAAAATTTATGTTTGTTTCTTTGCTACTGTTTTAAGAGTCACTTTCCCAAACGATCTGCAAATCTTGTACTGTCAGTGACAACAGTAAGACTACAGTTCCACCCATCTGCAAAAAGGTTCCTACCATCAGGTGGGGAACACATTACAGAGAACTGCAGGTTGTACTTCACAATTCTGCACTAGATCATGTAATATGGCGTATCAACAGACACTATGTTAAAGTGACCAGCATCGTGTTTACTTAACAGTGTTTACCACATTCTATTTTATTATATTCAAACTTACATTTTGTTACTTCATTTACATCAGTTGAAATGGCTCTGAGCACTATGCGACCTAACTTCTGAGGTCATCAGTCGCCTTTACGTCAGTTACTTGTAAATTTTGTCATGACAGGATGCAAAATATTGTGTTTCTTTTGTCACAGGTAAAAGCTCAAGTTGTCAGTTGTGTGAACATTAGAATATTTACTGTCCACATGTGAAGAAGACGTACACATCACAGCTAAAATTACGTAATGTTGTGATATACTGAAAATAACTGTAAATCTGGAAATAAAGTAATTGTTGGCTTTCTTATAACTTTATAATTACAAGTTCTTGAAACTGCCATATTTTATAAACCTTAGATAGAATCATAGTGTGCTCTGTTAATTTGAAGAAGTAATGTGTATTTACTTTTCATCATTTGGCCACGTCACAATCTAATTAAACTGAAATTAACTTTTGTGACCGTAAATATGTAAAAATTGTATCACCAACAATTGCCATAACTCTAAGTAGTGTGCTCCCTGCGTCCACAAAGTCAGAGTCAGCTAGCTTGTTTTTGGAACAACTGTTGCACGTTTTGTATTCAGAGAAGTTACTAAATTACATTAAAATGCTGTTAAAAGTTAATTCAGTGTGGGCGTGTTTTCATTAGAAATTCACAAAAATGTTTCCACATCATTAAAATCTGGGATGTATTAGTTTTACAAATGAGTTACTCAACCCCACTGTTGACTCTGTAAGATAATCTGACTGTTCTTTCGTACGGAGTAGTTATAATGAAACTTTCACTTCTTCAGAGGGCTCCCATGAAAAACAAGAGACTGAAGGACGACGAAACTTTGTGGACACATTTCTAAGGATGTCTGAAAGACAAGTAACGAATAAATTATTGAAAGAAAAACATAATTTCCACAAGGTACATTAACATTTGTAACATGTTTACATTCCAGGTTACAAACCTCACTCAATGTAATGACCATGTACATCCTCAACAGCCTGGAACCACACCAGAGATACAATTTCACAATCATTTGCAGCACTTTTGACACCGCCATAGTAACATTGGGCTTTAGCGCCCGAAAACCTCAAACACCACACACACACACAACATTGGGCTTAATGGAACATAAAGCTGTTTCACTGATATAATTCTGTTGAATCATCCAATTTTCTGTTAACCAAAGATATATGTCCAGTAATCGCTCTATATCTAAACCACTGCTACAGATGGGAGGCTCTTTCTTCGTTGTAACATTTATTTTCATGTAGTAAATGTTGGCTCTGGTGTAACATTACAGGCACTTTCAGATACAACATAAAACTGCTCGAAATTCTTTCTCAAAGAGGATGTGGTGATAATATCGATGAAATGAAACATTAATAACTTTCTAAACACGTACTGCTATTTTCTTTGAGTAGTGGTGTGTTGACGGCACTGATGGCAACCATAATGGTAGTCAGCAGTTGGAGACTGATAATAACAAACAAATATTACCTACATTTATTACATCTTTAGTTCATTTGGGGTTAAAATTAAGATAAGAGAATACCAATGACAATATTCACTGATGACACTTCTGTCCTCAATGAAAAGAATAATTTCAGGACCAGTCAAGTGGAACAAGTTATCTAATGGGCAGAGAACATCTGTGGAGAGTAAAGCAAAGAACAGGTGAAAACGGCGGGGGCCG
This sequence comes from Schistocerca nitens, assembly GCF_023898315.1. NCBI lineage: Eukaryota > Metazoa > Arthropoda > Insecta > Orthoptera > Acrididae > Schistocerca > Schistocerca nitens. The sequence continues at coordinate 207,844,669 of NC_064624.1, forward strand.
GCAGAAATGAGGTTTTCGATGAACTTTACGTCAAAACTGGGGGGCCACGAAGCAGACGAAGTGAGGAAGTTCTGCTAACTTGGAAGCAAAGTGACACGCAACTGACAAAGGAAGAAAGATATAAAAAGCAGACTAGCACAGGCGAAGAAGACATTCCTGGCCAAAAGAAAGCTATTACTGTCAAAAATCAGCCTTAATGTGAGGGTAAAAACTCCAGAGAATGTAAATTTGGAGCACAGCACAGGGAGTATGTGAATTATAGACCGTGGGAGAACTGGAAAAGAAGACAACTGAAGCACTTGGCATATGGTGCTCTAGAAGAGTGCTGGACATTGTAACATTATGTGATGGCCTCATCATTTTAAATCATTCACTAATCGAGCAGTCGCTCGGCAACAGCTACAGTTAGCAAACAATGTTGCGAGAACGTAAAAGGTGAACGAACTGCGACGTAACGTGTTTATTGTCGAAGCGCCTTCAGAGATGCACTGAGTTACTGACTTTGAAAACCGCGACGTGAAAAACGGGCAGAAGAAGAACACTTTTACACTTTTTTTTTTTGATGTACGAGATATTCTCGATGAACAGTTATTTTTTTCTCTTGTCTCTTGTGTCGGACGCGCATGTCTTGCCGCCGTGATTTTATCGTTAAAAATAATATTATTTTAGTGTAAAGTAAAAGTGCAATACTGAAAGTGCAATATTGCATAGCAGATTTATTGTGCGACGTGTATGTGAAAACGTCAAAGGAATTATTTTCATTACGAGAAGAGAAGTGTCAGTCAAAACGGCATCCATGTTAAATCCTTCATTGCAGTGTAAGTTCATCTATTAATTGCCACAAATTCAGAGTTAAATGGAACTGGTGTATGGACTATTTATTTACTATAGAATCTATGTCTCACTCCTTAACGAAGTTATTTAATTTTCTTTATGTTTCTGCCAAACAGAGAGTTCACAGTCACGAATTCTTTCGTCGAAATCGGACGGAAGTTACATGCAGCGAAATACACTCCTGGAAATGGAAAAAAGAACACATTGACACCGGTGTGTCAGACCCACCATACTTGCTCCGGACACTGCGAGAGGGCTGTACAAGCAATGATCACACGCACGGCACAGCGGACACACCAGGAACCGCGGTGTTGGCCGTCGAATGGCGCTAGCTGCGCAGCATTTGTGCACCGCCGCCGTCAGTGTCAGCCAGTTTGCCGTGGCATACGGAGCTCCATCGCAGTCTTTAACACTGGTAGCATGCCGCGACAGCGTGGACGTGAACCGTATGTGCAGTTGACGGACTTTGAGCGAGGGCGTATAGTGGGCATGCGGGAGGCCGGGTGGACGTACCGCCGAATTGCTCAACACGTGGGGCGTGAGGTCTCCACAGTACATCGATGTTGTCGCCAGTGGTCGGCGGAAGGTGCACGTGCCCGTCGACCTAGGACCGGACCGCAGCGACGCACGGATGCACGCCATGACCGTAGGATCCTACGCAGTGCCGTAGGGGACCGCACCGCCAATTCCCAGCAAATTAGGGACACTGTTGCTCCTGGGGTATCGGCGAGGACCATTCGCAACCGTCTCCATGAAGCTGGGCTACGGTCCCGCACACCGTTAGGCCGTCTTCCGCTCACGCCCCAACATCGTGCAGCCCGCCGCCAGTGGTGTCGCGACAGGCGTGAATGGAGGGACGAATGGAGACGTGTCGTCTTCAGCGATGAGAGTCGCTTCTGCCTGGGTGCCAATGATGGTCGTATGCGTGTTTGGCGCCGTGCAGGAGAGCGCTACAATCAGGACTGCATACGACCGAGGCACACAGGGCCAACACCCGGCATCGTGGTGTGGGGAGCGATCTCCTACACTGGCCGTACACCACTGGTGATCGTCGAGGGGACACTGAATAGTGCACGGTACATCCAAACCGTCATCGAACCCATCGTTCTACCATTCCTACACCGGCAAGGGAACTTGCTGTTCCAACAGGACAATGCACGTCCGCGCATGTATCCCGTGCCACCCAACGTGCTCTAGAAGGTGTAAGTCAACTACCCTGGCCAGCAAGATCTCCGGATCTGTCCCCCATTGAGCATGTTTGGGACTGAATGAAGCATCGTCTCACGCGGTCTGCACGTCCAGCACGAACGCTGGTCCAACTGAGGCGCCAGGTGGAAATGGCATGGCAAGCCGTTCCACAGGACTACGTCCAGCATCTCTGTCTCCATGGGAGAATAGCAGCCTGCATTGCTGCGAAAGGTGGATATACACTGTACTAGTGCCGACATTGTGCATGCTCTGTTGCCTGTGTCTATGTGCCTGTGGTTCTGTCAGTGTGATCATGTGATGTATCTGACCCCAGGAATGTGTCAATAAAGTTTCCCCTTCCTGGGACAATGAATTCACGGTGTTCTTATTTCAATTTCCAGGAGTGTATTTTCTCCGCGCCGTATTCTACTGGTAAATGCATGATAACCTACGGTCCCTTAGGAAATTCATGTTGAGCTACCCAAAAATAATTATGCAACTTCCGACTGATCAGACGATCCAACAAGAAACAGCCGCACACGGTCGGCGTTCGCAAATATAGTTCCACCGCTGATTATAGCTATATGTTACAACACAAAAGTAAACATATTGTTATATTTAGCGACTACGAACGGGAACATTTATAACTGTATGTTTATGTATACACATTACGTAAACATATCGTTATAATATTGAGTTTAAACAAAGGGACGAGGATGTTCACTGCAGATTTGCAGAGGACAAGAACACGTGGAAAACACTAAGAAGGGATAGGACAATAGGACGTGTGTCGAGGCGTCGGGCAATATCGTCTGTATTACTGGATGAACCTGCAGATGGATGGTAAAAACTGTAGGGGAAGGCATGGACTGGAATGCATTCAACAAGTAACTGAGGGGATGGTAGGTGCAAGTGATACTTCGAGATGAAGAGGTTGGCAGAATAGTGGAACTTATACGGTATCGCATCAAACCGGTCAGAGGACTGGTGGATACGGGGTCAGGTGGTGTCAGATGCAGTGTTTAACACTTTTTGCATGTTTTCGATCTCTGTACTTTACAATCAGGCTGAACGACAAATCCTGTCACATGTAGTATCATTCGGTTTGATTGAGAAGTTCTCACTATGGAGTGAAGGTTAATACTCTAAATTGGTATAATAATGTTCCCAGTACTGTATGGGAAGATGAAATGTAGTTACTGTCATGATAGACAAATTAATCTTTTCCATTTACTGGCATTTAATGACAAGCTAAAATTCCTACCATAATTAAAACAATGTAACAAAACAAATACCAATGGACAACATAGCTTAATGATACTCAAACCAGTCTGTGATAAACCTCAACTAGTAAACAATCACCCAAGTCACCAAAACATGGAAGCAACTTTGAATTTGAAGTAACACAACATTTACCAAAAGTTACTTACCTTTCCAGAAGTTTATCTCTCACTAGAATCTGGTAGAACTTCAGCTTTTCATCAAACTCACTACACTGGGGATTATCCGACACAGGTAAGAATTTAACTGCATCGTAAATGACGCATACGAAATGCAACCGATTAATTTCGTTGTCGTGTTCAAAACCTGTGTATAATTTTATACTGTCAAATTAATTAAATTACACAAGAAACACCACAGGTTTTAAAAAACACATAATGAAGTTGTTATTCTGACAAGGTCACTCTAAGTGCAGTACCCACGTCAAATTACATATACTACTTACAAAAGAACTTGCAAAATCATACTCCATATTTAAACACTGATACTTTAACAACTGATTCATGTGCAAAACACATCAATATATATACTAATTTTTACAGCTGTACTGATTTGTAGTTAACACTTACATCTGTAATTAACACTGTGAACAATCAGCTGACATTAGACACGCTCCAAAGACCTCAAACAATTTTGGAGGGAAAAAGACACCTGAATTGTGCATTTGCTAGAAAACAGAGGTCTGTGTACTTAGCTCTGTAAAAATACTGCTACTCAACACTAACTGGAGTGGTGTGTGTGTGTGTGTGTGTGTGTGTGTGTGTGTGTGTGTGTGTGTGTGTGTGTGAGTTATCTGATTTTGACGAAGGCCTTACTGGCCGAAATCTATATCTGTGACAGACATTTTGTTGTGTCTATCTGCGAGTCAGCAACTCCGCTATATGGTGAGTAGCAACTTTCCTTTTCACAATTTTGTCACTGAATTAAATGAAAACAGAAACAATTACCAGAAGAACACTTTTCAGAACTGTTGAACCTGGGAGAAAAACAGAAAGCAAACTGAAGATGTTGATGCTGCGAAAGGCTAAGTAAAAACCTTACTTATACACATATAGCCACCAAGTCAGCTGGCAACATTGATTTTGTCGTGTGTATCTCAGGGCTTATGAGAGCACACACGATACACACACTGTACTTCAACTGTTTATGTATCGAGCCAGAGATTGGGGATTGGATTGGATTGGATTGTTTGGGGGAAGAGACCAAACTGCGAGGTCATTGGTCTCATCGGATTAGGGAAGGATGGGGAAGGAAGTTCGCCGTGCCCTTTCAAAGGAACCATCCTGGCATTTGCATGGAGCGATGTAGGGAAATCACGGAAAACCTAAATCAGGATGGCCGGAGGGGGGATTGAACCGTCAGCCTCCCGAATGCCAGTTCAGTGTGCTAACCACTGCGCCACCTCGATCGGTCCAGAGATTGGGGACCAGTGCATCGTTTGTCTAAACAGGTGAGGAAAACCCCTAAAAAACACTCTCTCAGGCTGGCCCATGAACTGTACCAATTGTCATTAATCCACAGGGCAGATTCAACCCGGGTCACAGGCTTAGCTCACTGCCTCGCAAGATAGGGAAAGGGCAATGAGCTATATGAGCAGTCTTTTTTGAGCTATATGAGCAATCTTTTAAGAGAAATAAGCATTGGCTGTGAAAGCCTTCACTGTACACGGTGCTTTGGAATGCTTCGACAACTTCGAAACAGGATAACACACAAACTGCGAAACAAACTTGAATATTTTACACGACGTGCAACGTTTATTTACGTTTACTTACGAAATGCTACGTCAGACAAATGACGACCATCTGTAGCTACGAAACAGTCGAGGAGTTTCACCTTGTTTTTGAACACATCTTCAGTAACTGCCAGAAGAGTTCTGGAAATTTCATTGCGAATTTCATCTTTTAACCGTTGCCAGCTTATCGGCTGGTCGGAGTACACTCTCACCTTCAAATAACCGCACAGGTAAACATCTAGCACAGTCAGATCAGCTGAGCAGGCCAGCCATCCGACACAAGCACGCTTGGAAATTATGCGGTTACCAAATTCTTCACGGAGAACTCGTGAGGCCTCATCCGATGTGTGGCACTTCATGTCGTATTGTTGGAATATTTTTGTAACAAACAATGCAGGTTCCCCCGTAAATTGTTACACAAACATCTGACGATCTCACGGCTTCAGAGAGTTTTCCGAGGGCTGGTAGGCTTCCAATTTGCTGCAATGAAAGCTGACCAGAAGTTTCTTACTCAATTCAATATTGCTCCACGAGCAGGAATTGGATACCGTGGCTGAATCTTGAAATGCTTACAAAAGGCACATTGCACACACACAACAGGTTTGCCTTAGCGAATACAACACTCCACCCCCAAAGCACGATGTTGCTTTGACCGATACCACCACATCATATGTGAGGGAACCTGACACTCTGCAGTTGCTGTATCTTAACGTGCATTATTCGTATTTGGAATCATCAATACATTGTGAAACACGCTATATACATGGTAATGCAAAGTCTTGGCTGAATGTGAATAATTTATGAGTAAAAGTATAGAGACGGTCACAGATAATGTAGGTATACGTGTGTGTGTGTGTGTGTGTGTGTGTGTGTGTGTGTGTGTGTGTGTGTGTGTGTGTGTGTTCTAGCTCTAACAGGGTTTGGTGTGAGAGAAGTTTTCAACCTTGTTTACGAAGCCTGTTCATATTTGAACATATCTAAATTATGTTTTCGGATGGGTCCACCTTTAGCAAAACACAGTTTTGTTTTCTATCTCAGATATGTTTCACTGCAGCTGCAGCATCATCAGTGGTCTTTTTTTATGACTGTTAGACAAAGAATGTGTGGTGTCACAAGGCTTAGGTCTGTGTCCCACCCCTCATTAAATCGACCAAGACTTATACGAATAATTGTAAGAACAGTTATTATTATTTCTTTCTTGTCTCAGACGTTATGTCTGGTTAAAAATGGAAGGTGACGCGGACCTTGATCAAGCGTGACTTTCTTTTAACTGTATGGTACATGTTACACTGCATTTAGGAACTTTCGGGTAATTGAACATGTGTCAATAATTACAGATTTCTGTAGTTGTATATATAAGTTTGGATGTAGCTGTATTGCGTTGATGTACTGGTGGATATTGTGTGGTATGACTCCTGTAGTTGATAGTATAATTGGTATAATGTCAACTTTATCCTGATGCCACATGTCCTTGACTTCCTCAGCCAGTTGGATGTATTTTTCAATTTTTTCTCCTGTTTTCTTTTGTATATTTGTCGTATTGGGTATGGATATTTCGATTAGTTGTGTTGATTTCTTCTTTTTATTGGTGAGTATGATGTCAGGTTTGTTATGTGGCGTTGTTTTACCTGTTATAATGGTTCTGTTCCAGTATAATTTGTATTCATCGTTCTCCAGTACATTTTGTGGTGCATACTTGTTTGTGGGAACATGTTGTTTTATACGTTTATGTTGTAAGGCAAACTGTTGATGTATTATTTTTGCTTCATTGTCATGTCTTCTGGGGTATTCTGTATTTGCAAGTATTGTACATCCACTTGTGATGTGATCTACCGTTTCTATTTGTTGTTTGCAAAGTCTGCATTTATCTGTTGTGGTATTGGGATCTTTAATAATACGCTTGCTGTAATATCTGGTGTTTATTGTTTGATCCTGTATTGCAATCAGGAATCCTTCCGTCTCACTGTATATATTGACTTTTCTTAGCCATGTGTTGGATGCGTCTTGATTGATGTGTGGCTGTGTATTATTATTATTATTATTATTATTATGTTCTTTAAGTTTGTTTTTGGGTTTAATACTGTGGGAAGAAAGTTTGTTTATGTTGCAGATAACGTGGAAGAGTGGAAGACATTGCTTGACAATCACCACGAAAGTTCGACGTAGTGGCAAGTGCGCGAGGAATAAAACGAATGCTGCAAACTACCGCGAGCCATGGAAGAGCCCGGGCCGCAAGGGTGTCCAGCTTCCTAGGTCGTTGTCGGACGACGTCAAAGGAAGAGATATTCTGCTTTCTCTCTGTAAACAGATCGATCGAGTCTAAAAAGGTTCATGTAAAACGTATAGGTGGGTGACACATTAGGTGGGACCAGATACCTGTATTACTTCCACAGTTATTAAAAAGGTGTTAAACAGCAAAACCAATAGTTCATCATTTATATGGATAAAAAGTAGCAAAGATATAGGAAAGGAAGAGTTGTGGAGTCAGAACGAAAAGTGATACATCACTCAGCAACGAAGGAGGACGTAAACCGCGGGCGTTATGTGGTGAAAGCAAATCAACTGATGAATCAGTAAGTCTGTAATTAAGCATAAAGCCACGTAACACTGCAAATGTTCTTTACTGTTCATATACATGTAAATATTAGTTTTTAAATCGTAATTATAGATTCTGAAGAGCACATAAAGTTATGTATTCATACCATATGGTAAAAAGGTATGAATACATAATTATATGTGCTCTTAAAAATCTGTAATTACTATTTAAAAACTAATATTTAAATGTATATAAACAGTAAAGAACATTATTTATGCCTAACAGCCTTAAAATAAAAAATACTGATGATGCTGCAACTGCAGTGAAACATGTTCGGGATAGAAAACAAAACTGCGTTTTGCTAAAGGCGCACCCACCCAAAAACATATGTATTGTTAAAGCAACACAGACAAAAGAGTTTCAACTTCGAGACGATTATCTAAATTATCTACCTCCCCCGTCAGCTACACACAACATTTGTATACAGCTCAGTGATGGGATGGAAAGGCGCGGCGACTCGAGCGCACCGAGAATTTCTCGAGCTTCTAGTTCTCAAGCAATTCTCGAGAAGCTCACGAGAAATGGCTCGGCGGCGTGTGCCGCTGCGCGCCAGTTGGCTGCCACTGTTGTTTTATGAATTGAATGCCGCCGCTAGACAAACACGCTCGCTGTCCTCGTCCCTAGTATGTCTCGGGTTTCATTGGAGTAAAGTTGTTATTCAAATCAATAGGAACACTCGAAAACGAACGTCATGGTGCTGGCAATACTTTACGGAGGATGGAGATAATGTTACTTGCAACATTTGTCGTAAAAATCTCCGTAATGCATAAAAAAATACAACGGGCGTGATTAGACATCTTAAACTGCACAATTTATCGAGCAATAAAAGAGCTACGTCCGTGGAGCTCATTCTTCCAATAGTGCGAGGCAGACAAAATATCCAGGTACGTATGGTACAGAAGGTGAATTCTGTGCAAAAGTTCGGATAGTGTCCGAAGCGGTCCGCCACGCTTAAAAAAATTGATTTTTTAATCGTACTCCGATAATCTACACCATACCCCAAAATAAAACCTATAATATCCTAGGTTTTGCACGATACGATATGTAATTTTATTGGACTAGTTGTCGAGCATAACGTATCCTCTCGCGGGAGCACTGATCTAAATCTTACGTTTCTCTTCATAGAGGGAAGTAAACGGCAACAACAGCTAGTTGCCATGATAACAGACGATTTTCAACCGCTTTCATTCGTCGAGGACACTGGTTTTGTTTCACTGTTGGACCCACAATACTCGATACCAAATCGAAAAAAGTTGCGCCTCATCATTGAGGATGATTACCATAAACAGAATGAGGCTGTAAACTTGGCCGTGGAAGACTCTACTTGTGTTTCTTTAACAACCGATATTTGGACCTCACTCAATAGTGAGGCATATATTGCTGTAACTGGTCATTTCATTAAGACTAATTGGTGCCTGAAAGCCTTAGCTCTCGAGACATTCCGTTTCCCGGAAAAGCATACAGCGCTAAATATTAGTGAGGCGTTAGATAACGTGATTTCAAAATGGAACATTGAAAACAAAGTTGTAAGCATCACAACTGACAACGCCAGTAACATGACGGCGGCCGTACAACTTATTCACAGTGGCAACACAGATCTGCAACATGTGCCTTGTTTAGCACACAGCATCGATTTAGTCGTGAAAAGTTCTTTGAATAGCAACGGTGAGCTCTGCATAATGCGGGAAAAGGCCAGAAAAATTGTTAGCTATTTTAAAACAAGTTGCAATGCTAATGAAAAACTCCACGAGATCCAGGATCTAATGAAAAAACCTGTTCATAAATTGATTCAGGAAACCGAAACCCGATGGAACAGTACGTTTTATATGCTACAACGTCTAGTGGAGCAAAAGGAATGCATTGCAGCCTGTTTATCAACTTTGTATTCAGGTGTAGAGAAGCTCACAGCTGACGAGTGGCGAATTTTGAGCGAATGTTTGTGTGTACTAGAGCCATTTGAAGTGGTAACAAGTGAAATCTCAACTGAAAACTATACCTCTCTTTCGAAAGCTATTCCAGTAATCAGACAGCTAATCCTAATCGTATGCAATGGGAAGTGGGCTACCAAGACAGCGCAACAGCTACAGCGACGCCTGCACAGCTCACTAATAGCCCGGCTAGGCTTAATAGAAACAAAGTACATGCCGTTGCCACAGTTCTCGACCCAAGATTCAAAACGTTACCATTTACGAATCCCATTCATTCAAAACATGCCGTTGCAAGCCTAATTGCAGAGAGCACAAACCGTACAATCTACTCATTCGGCTGCTAACGACACTAGCCGCGAGTACCATGTTGTACAAAACGCCACTAGTTCCTTATGGGCTTCTTTCGATGAAGAGGTTTCCAATAAAAATCTAATGAAAAGCGTTTGTGATAGCATAGACCTGGAGATACAAAGATATTTGGAAGAACCGTACCTACAATGCACGGATAATCCTTTACGTTACTGGAAAAAAATGAAAAGTTACCCAGGTCTAGCTGTCGTGGCAAAAAAATATCTTGCAATACCTGAAACTTCTGTTCCCAGTGAAAGAATATTTTCGAAAACAGGACTACTTACAAACAAACAAAGAAGCAGACTAAAAGGCCAATTGGTTAATAAAATCATATTTCTAAACAAGAATTGACGGCAGTGTAGCAATGCGATGTAAAAATGCCTTCTGATGAACAACTTTTGTTTACTTTCTTTCTTCAGTAAGTAAACGCATGTATGCAGTTTCTGTATATAAAAGGCTATAGTACTTGTCTTTCACGTTTAAGCATGCATGCATACATACATGCAGAATGTACAAGGTAATTTATTTTGTAAGAATAAAGCTTCTGATTTATGCGAATTCTGTGCTTTGTTTTAAACAACAATTCTATGATTTTTGTCCTACAAGACATATACTAATACTTTAGTAAACATTAATAACGGTAGTACAGTTGATATCAATAATAGAATTTCAAAGTTTTCCGAGCACATACGTACGAGTAGTACAACCGCTGCGGCTCAGTGCTTCGTGTACTGAAGGTTTGCGCAATTTCTCAGAGAGCGCAGCACTGTCAACTTCTCAAACGTACCCGAGCAATTGCCTTCGCGTCACGCGTTTCTCGAGTGCGATCATAGCCAATCCCTAATACAGCTGCGTTTCTTTATAACTGTAGGAGTTACCCATATTTTGTATAACGGAGGATACTTGGCATTAAATAAGGAAAAGACAATTCTAATGGAGTTTATGCTAAATTACAAATCAAGACAAGTGCATACTGAGCCAGAGTTATCAATTGAAACAATTGATAATCATAAATTCCTGGATATTATAGTTGATGAACATCTTACATGGAAGGAGCACATCAGCTACACGTGTAAGAAAATCTCGTGTAATACCTACCTGCTAAAATGCCTTTCTAGCATAATAGCGTCACCAGTCTTAAGACAAATCTATTTTGGTATTATACACTCCCACCTACAATACGGTATTGAGATTTGGGGCGGGGCACCAACGGCATACACGGATAAGGCTTTTAGAGCCCAGAAGAGAGCAATTAGGATAATAGCGAATATTAGTAAATGTCAATCCTGTAGAGAATGCTTCATTAAGTATAATATACTAACAGTGCATTCATTATATGTTCTAAGGACTATACTGTTTGTAAAAGAAAATATGGAGCACAGTATCATAAATAGTGATATCCACAGTTATAATACAAGGAAGAAAGAGGATTACCACATAAAATTCAGAAATAAAAAAGCAACCGATCGTAATCCATTTTCTGCTGGAAGATTTTTTTACAACAGTCTGCCAAATAGCATAAAAATGTTAAAAGGAAACATATTTAAAATAAACTTAAAGCAGCTGTTAACTGCTAAATGTTTGTACTCCATCAAGGATTTTTAATGTTGTATGTACTTTATTTCTACTACTAAACTATTATTATTGTTCATGTATGTACTGACTGACTATGTCCATGACTGTAAAAGTTATTATGGACAAATAAACCATTATTATTATTATTATTATTATTATTATTATCATCATCATCATCATCAATATTGTCTCACCTGTTTACGTGCGGTATTCTTCTCGGGAATGAAAGACGCAAGAGGTGGTGACAGGATTAAGTGAAATGACAATGACAAGTTCAAAATTCTGCAGTGTTTATTATTACACATCTCTCTGACCGGGCAGTATACACCTCGGCCTCAGTAATACAGAAAACAACAGCAGTGGGCTGTGGCAACTTTAGTTACTAGTGGCTCAGCAGTGCCCGACTCTGCGCAAACGTAGGAGGCAAACACTAAAAATAAAATTAAGAAAAGGCCCTGAGAGGCAACAAACTGCATTTCCGTAAAGTGCTCCCGGGCTGCTCGCAGTCTCGTCCGTGGCGTACCGGAGATCCGGACGCCACGCGACTCGGCGCGGGCCGCTCTTCGTCCGTCTCTCCCCCGCTCCACGTCGTTACGAAGTACCACTGCGGCGTCGCAAACGGCGCGAGAACTGAAGCGGTAGGAGCAAATTGGCGCCAGAAACTGCGGTGCAAAAAGTGGCAGCTTCGGAGTTCAGTTTCACACACACGAGCTTACGACAGTACGCACTGCCTCGAATGTGTCCACGTGTTAATGTACAGTACCTTATTACAATCGGTGTCCTTAAAAATAATAAGTCAACTATCACATGCGTGGTTCACTACAGCTACAATAATCTTATTAATGCCAGCTTACATTTTGTCAAGACCCATCTCCACTACCATCAACATGGGAAAACAGCCTCACTGCTCGATATTTCATAATAAAATAAATAATTATCAACGATAATGCCAATGGCATAAAACAAACACACACACACACACACACACTATATATATATATATATGCACAATACATTACATATTCTGTCTCTCTGCACCAACTGCGCTGTTAATGACAAATCAACAGCAACATACATTGCAAAAGGATTCTTGTTCCCCATCACATTCTTTTTCCCCACAATCTAATCACAAATGTAGCCCGAATTAAGCACTTTTTTCCCTTCCTCATCACATTTTCCCCCTCACTATTCTACAGACACAAATGTAACAGGAATTTAGATTTTTTGTTATTCCCTGCTCAAAGCAAGATATGAGAATTGTACAATAACACACATACAATAAACTTACAAGATCGCCTTTTGTAAGATACGCACATGACTGCCATTGCTGGTATCGAGCAGTGATAAGATAGTGCAGCACTTTTAAAAGAAATCATTAAGAAACACACTGAAAAAGGTGTGAACACAATAAGACTCGAGGTGACAGTTTTGCCTTAAAATTAACATACAATGCTAAAACCTCTGCCTAGACGGCAAAGGCGCCACCGCAGTATACGGTGGATTACGGAAAAATGAGAGACTTCCGTGTTCCACACCCACATTCCTCCTCAAACTTCCCTGAGCACGGGCCAGGTATCACGTGCAGCTGGAACACTGAAAAACTTTCCAAAATAACACGGACAGCGAAACACCTGTCGCGCCCCGACAGACTGCAGCAAGCGGTAAGCGCGAAGTTCTGCTTTGTGAGAACCTTGGGCTCCCTGCCTAACCTTACACAATGTAACTACTTCTAACAATCGACTCAGACTATATACAGATTTGTTTTTTAGCGTACACAAGTGTATTGCCGCCAGGTATGTTGATAAACACTGCCTGGAGGTACAAACTACAAAATTTAATTTTTTCTATACAGACTTCAATATTAGCGCGTGCACTCACACACACACACACACACACACACACACACACAGGTACTTATATTCTGCAAACCAGAGCACAGACTACATCAAAAACACATTACGCTTGCTCTTACGGAAACAACTGCTTGAAAAATAAACTCTTTTTTTTTTTTTTTTGACAGAAAAATTAAACTACCATAATAATGCAACATGTGAGGCCAGCCTAAAAAAACTACCAGGAAAATTAATTTTCCACTCTTAATTTATTTTTAATCACATTTTTAAGGGAACTGCTCCCCACACAATAAAGTCTAGCACGGAATATAGTAACAAAGAGAATTTTTTGCGATTAAAGGTGGAATTATAAAGTACAGCGCACTGTAACAATATTTTTCGCCTCACGACAATACGAACGGACCAAAAAATTGTCGATGACCGCAAAAGACAAACCTGTGCAGAACGTGACAAGTGATGCCAATACGCAGTTTGTCTTACACCGTGGTGAACTTTGTAGTTGCTACCGGTAAATCTATTTCGAAAAATTGCAATGTCGTGAATGTGAGACGTGTCAGACCAGGCAGATAAGCGTCATTTTCCAAAGAGGACAACAGATCTGTCCGATACTCGAGCAGACATTTTTATTGTGGGGAGAGAGCAGCTCCCTGCACAGTTCGGCTGGCTCCGAAAGAGGACGAGGGTCAGTCTCGTGTCAGAATCGCTCGGCCGAGGTCGGCGACTTCCGCGGGCGCAGCGTACGTCCGACACACTCCAGCCACAGATGCGAAGCCTCGTGGAGAAAAGTGACGTATTACACGTCTCTTGCCAATTCGGTACAGTGGGCAAAAGAGACGTGCAGAGCTAAGGTACAGAATTAAGCTAGTGTTTGTACAAGAGATCCTGAGGTACCGGTGAAATTCCAGTTGTACACGTCCGCCCCCTCACCCGGTATCACGTGGCGGTTTTAGTGTCACCGAGTCCGTGTGGCAATTTTTGGGGTTCGACCTCTACTCCGACTGTAGCTGCTCCTCAGCTCCGACGACACCCCAGGGCAGTGACTGGTGTACACAAAAAGGCCTCACTGTTCTCCACTGTAGTAGGGGCATCGCTGGCACTCGCTACGAGTGAATGCACAGTCAGCTGCCCGCTAAGAATCGGAAACTTAATGCGCAACCTACAAATCTTCGGAGGTGTTCAGTCCGTGCCACAGTTCTCGCCTGTCACCCGTGGCTGAGAACCCGAGTCTCCACTCCCGCTGTCTGTCAGTGTAGACCCAGTTCTGACAAAACACACTCAGTCCGACGAGAAATTTTCCAGGGCTGCAAGTCGGCCCGGCACTGCGTCCCGATTCGGATGCGGAGAATCCGAACGAGGTGTCAGCCACCGGCGGAGTTCCCGGCACGCGAATGACTCGCCACGGACCGACCGGCGAGACGTGCGGCAGGTGGGCTACGGAGCTCCCCTTCACTCCCCGCCGGAGACGGTGACCTCCCTCCAGCCGGCAGAGGCCGTCACTGCCGCAGGCGTGGGTGCCGGAGGAGGGGTGTCGGAGACCTCGCTGCCCCCACCGCCACCCTCCTCTTCTGCACCAGACGTGGTTGCCGGAGTAGCGTCGTCCGAACCGAGGCCACCTGCAAGGAGTACAATTTCAGTTTATTTAATTGTTCATTGATACATGGAAAGAAAGTAAGTGAATGTAAATAATGGATTACGTAGGCAGACTGAGCCGGACAGAAGCGGAACAACTAAAAATGTGATACAATAAAACAATGCGGGAGAGGGAGAGAAGTAGGGGGTGAAGAAGAGGGAGAAAAGGAGAGGGGCAGAGAGAGAGAGAGAGAGAGAGAGAGAGAGAGAGAGAGAGAGAGAGAGAGAGAGACTATCTCTGAAGATTAAAAGTTTTCTGCACACTGTTACGTTCTGCGATTCTAAGCAAAACACATGAGATGCAACAAAATTCCTCCTGTGACACTACGGCAGCAAATACAGCTTGCCTGTTTCTGCATCAGACAGATTGCTTGTTGATTCCCTATATCATCTATACATCCCAGCCAGTAAAAAAAAAAATCATTGTGTAATCTGATCTAATTCATCCCAGCTGTCACCCCGATATAAACATTTCCACCATAATATTCTGAATGTTGTCATTTATAAGAGCTTGCAAAAAAGATTTTGTATCATCTACTCTGGATATAGTGTATTTTGTTGGACCAGATGTCAGTTTTACAATGCTTGTATCGATGCTGTATCAGTTTACAGAAAACGTTCTAATTGGTGTGATGAATGAGAGGTAGCTTGTGATGTAGAAAAATTCAATTTAATGCATATCAGTAGGAAAACACATCCCATGATGTCTGAATACAGTGTCGTGCTGTACTGTTCACCACATTCAGATCGATTAAACATCTCGATGTAACCTTGTAAAGTGGTACGAAATGGAACGAACATTTAAGGACAGCAGTAGCGAAATAGAATAGTTGATTTTGGCATATTGGGAACATTTTAGGATCATTTTTAGAACATTCATGCAACCCATTCTTGATCCCCGCCAAATCAGATTAAAGGTAGATATTGAAGCAATTCAGAGGTGGGCTGCAAGATTTGTTAACTGACTAGTTCGACCAACACACACATATTGCCGAGACACTTCACGAACTCATCGGAATCCTCGGAACTTCGACAACATTCTTTTCGTGAAACACTATTGAGAAATTTTAAGGAACCACTGTTCGATACAGACTGAAAAACAATTCTACTGCTACACATAAGGACCGTGAAGATAAGACATAAAAATTAGGGCTCAAACGGAAAAATACGGCGGGGCAAATAAAAGTGGCCCGGGCAAGTGTATACGACTGGATGTGAATGTGCGCACCACATTATGCCCAACACACGATCCTCACACATTCAGAGTGTAGTGTGGGCTTCAGTGTGATTGGAGCGGTACAAAGGGGACAAGGGTACTCCCAGTGTTCACTGTGGAAAGTTACACAACAGAGTTGCGGATTCAGTGCGGTCAGCTGTTTGCTGACAAGTTTAATAGTGTCAAAGTGCCAGTGAAGAGTGCCTTGCAACACTCAGTTTGAAAATGACATCAGACGGGATCAGTTTCGTTGTTGTTGTTGTTGTTGTTGTTGTTGTTGTTGTTGTTGTTGTGGTCTTCAGTCCTGAGACTGGTTTGATGCAGCTCTCCATGCTACTCTATCCTGTGCAAGCTTCTTCATCTCCCAGTACCTACTGCAGCCTACATCCTTCTGAACCTGCTTAGTGTATTCATCTCTTGGTCTCCCTCTACGATTATTACCCCACACGCTGCCCTCCAATACTAAATTGGTGATCCCTTGATGCCTCAGAACATGTCCTACCAACCGATCCCTTCTTCTGGTAAAGTTGTGCCACAAACTCCTCTTCTCCCCAATTCTATTCAATACCTCCTCATTAGTTATGTGATCTACCCATCTAATCTGCAGCATTCTTCTGTAGCACCACATTTCGAAAGCTTCTATTCTCTTCTTGTCCAAACTATTTACCATCCATGTTTCACTTCCATACATGGCTACACTCCATACAAATACTTTCAGAAAAGACTTCCTGACACTTAAATCTATACTCGATGTTAACAAATTTCTGTTCTTCAGAAATGCTTTCCTTCCCATTGCCAGTCTACATTTTATATCCTCTCTACTTCGACCATCATCAGTTATTTTACTCCCCAAATAGCAAACCTCCTTTACTACTTTAAGTGTCTCATTTCCTAATCTAATTCCATCAGCATCACCCGACTTAATTCGACTACATTCCATTTGCTTTTGTTGATGTTCATCTTATATCCTCTCTTCAAGACACCATCCATTCCGTTCAACTGCTCTTCCAAGTCCTTTGCTGTCTCTGACAGAATTACAATGTCATCGGCGAACCTCAAAGTTTTTATTTCTTCTCCATGGATTTTAATACCTACTCCGAATTTTTCTTTTGTTTCCTTTACTGCTTGCTCAATATACAGACTGAATAACATTGGGGAGAGGCTACAACCCTGTCTCACTCCCTTCCCAACCACTGCTTCCCTTTCATGCCCCTCGACACTTATAACTGCCATCTGGTTTCTGTACAAATTGTAAATAGCCTTTCGCTCCCTGTATTTTACCCCTGCCACCTTTAGAATTTGAAAGAGAGTATTCCAGTCAACATTGTCTAAAGATTTCTCTAAGTCTACAAATGCTAGAAACGTAGGTTTGCCTTTCCTTAATCTTTCTTCTAACATAAGTCGTAAGGTCAGTATTACCTCCCGTGTTCCAGTATTTCTACGGAATCCAAACTGATCTTCCCCGAGGTCGGCATCTACTAGTTTTTCCATTCGTCTGTAAAGAATTCGTGTTAGTATTTTGCAGCTGTGGCTTATTAAACTGATTGTTCGGTAATTCTCGCATCTGTCAACAGCTGCTTTCTTTGGGATTGGAATTATTATATTCTTCTTGAAGTCTGAGGGTATTTCGCCTGTCTCATACATCTTGCTCACCAGATGGTAGAGTTTTGTCAGGACTGGCTCCCCCAAGGCCGTCAGTAGTTCTAATGGAATGTTGTCTACTCCGGGGGCCTTGTTTCGACTCAGGTCTTTCAGTGCTCTGTCAAACTCTTCACGCAGTATCGTATCTCCCATTTCATCTTCATCTACATCCCCTTCCATTTCCATAATATTGTCCTCAAGTGCATCGCCCTTGTATAGACCCTCTATATACTCCTTCCACCTTTCTGCTTTCCCTTCTTTGCTTAGAACTGGGTTTCCATCTGAGCTCTTGATGTTCATACAAGTGGTTCTCTTACCTCCAAAGGTCTCTTTAATTTTCCTGTAGGCAGTATCTATCTTACCCCTAGTGAGATAAGCCTCTACATCCTTACATTTGTCCTCTAGCCATCCCTGCTTAGCCATTTTGCACTTCCTGTCGATCTCATTTTTGAGACGTTTGTATTCCTTTTTGCCTGCTTCATTTACTGCATTTTTATATTTTCTCCTTTCATCAATTAAATTCAATATTTCTTCTGTTACCCAAGGATTTCTACTAGCCCTCGTCTTTTTACCTACTTGATCCTCTGCTGCCTTCACTACTTCATCCCTCAAAGCTACCCATTCTTCTTCTACTGTATTTCTTTCCACCATTCCTGTCAATTGTTCCCTTATGCTCTCCCTGAAACTCTGTACAACCTCTGGTTCTTTCAGTTTATCCAGGTCCCATCTCCTTAAATTCCCACCTTTTTGCAGTTTCTTCAGTTTTAATCTAGAGGTCATAACCAATAGATTGTGGTCAGAGTCCACATCTGCCCCTGGAAATGTCTTACAATTTAAAACCTGGTTCCTAAATCTCTGTCTTACCATTATATAATATATCTGATACCTTTTAGTATCTCCAGGGTCTTCCATGTGTACAACCTTCTTTCATGATTCTTAAACCAAGTGTTAGCTATGATTAATTTGTGCTCTGTGCAAAACTTCTTCCAGGCGGCTTCCTCTTTCATTTCTTAGCCCCAATCCATATTCACCTACTACATTTCCTTCTCTCCCTTTTCCTACACTCGAATTCCAGTCACCCATGACTATTAAATTTTCGTCTCCCTTCACTATCTGAATAATTTCTTTTATTTCATCATACATTTCTTCATTTTCTTCGTCATCAGCAGAGCTAGTTGGCATATAAACTTTTACTACTGTAGTAGGTGTGGGCTTCGTATCTACCTTGGCCACAATAATGCGTTCACTAAGCTGTTTGTAGTAGCTTACCCGCGTTCGTATTCATTATTAAATCTACTCCTGCATTGCCCCTATTTGACTTTGTGTTTATAACTCTGTAGTCATTTCAGTTTCAACGTGTCAAAAATATACCGAAATGTGCCGCACACTAAAAATGTTGCTGCATTTCACCAGAAAATGTTTCAGAGTCCTACCAAATCGACCTGACGCCTGTCGCAAGATACCGGCGTATCACGTCAATCGTGGTGACGAATACTCTGAGTGGACCTATTCTCCTGACCACCTTTATTTGCTCCACCCTGTATATAGACACTCTTAATTCCCGAACTCTATTTGTTAGTTAAACAGGATAGACTAGGTACGAAGTACCTTTTGCCGTGCACTGTACAGTGGCTTGCAGAGTACGTATGCAGATTTATATGGAACAAGTTTGTTTCCAAATGAGGCACACATTTCGTGCCACCAACATTTGCACTGTTGTGCATTTATTTTCAGTGCAATAAAAGAAACAATGATACACGAGGACAAGAAACAAAGCAAAACACAATCCTTTATACGACGACTCTCAGAAAATCTCTCTCCAATCCCCAAAATCTTGCAGGTCGAGTTTGGGCTCACCTTGTATATGGAGGATAGCTTTACGTGTGGCAGAGATATTACCGAATGATGATTAAACAAGACTGAAGTCAATGAAAATGTTTGAATTGAGGAAACTGGAAGATGAGAGTTGCGAAAACAGGCTGAGGAATGAGGTGGAGTTGAAAAGAGTTGGAGAGTACAGGAACCTTTTCGAGATAGGAAAGAGACAGGAAACTTGGCTACGCCATATATTGAAAAGACAGTGTCTACTCCAGCAAGGAGCTGAAGGGACACAGAAAATAAATGTGGAAAGTATCAACTAACAGTGTCAAGGAGGAAAGTGAGTTCTAAGCAGAGCTGAAGAGAAAAGCACGAGGCAGAAAAGGGTGGTCAAGTTCTGTACCAAAACTGCTGCTACACAGAACAATCCTGACACTGCATTTATTTGATGTCGCACAGTAAGGATCTTCACACTTTTTCTGAGATCCAACCGGACTTCCTCGGAGAGTTAACACTGCATTGTGCACAGTACATGAGACATATACAATAACAATAGGGAGTTACAGTTGGAGTAGATACTCGAGTTGAGTGATTATGAGACACTCCACAGAGAAAAGTCAATATTTTCCCCAACTTAAAAAATACACCCAAAATGTTAGTAACTGACACTGATAAAATAGAAAAGGTTAGGAAGTTCAAGTGTCTAGGACACAGTAGTGGAACTCCACGAGCAAATGCCCAGCGCCGAATTATAAATACGACAAACAAGACATATCGGATAGAAGAATAATGAGTTCAATTTGATGCTGAACATGCAGCACAGAAGCCCGGAAATTAAAAATAAAGTATGAAATATATCAAAACAATGAAAAAATAGCAGAAACTGAGGAAAAGAAGATTGTCGTCTTTTCAACATTTGTGCAGAATGGTTATGCTAAAAAAAACCAGATGTTTGCACATGCCCTTGACATCAGGCTGGACCCATGAAGTTAAAAAAGGTTTTTGAACTCAGTTCATAAATGAAGAAGCAATAGCAGGAGAAAGAAATGATTTTACATGAAATGTGTTAAAATCACAAGGATTCCATAGCAGAACAGTATGAAAATGTGTTTGGTGTAGTCTAAAGAAAGGATTGAAAGATACATGGTGTAAAAGATGAGAGGAGGAAAAAGGAAAATCAAATGAGGAGGCCACAACAAAAGAAAATATGGAAAAAGTTATGACTGATAGTTAATAAGTGGTAATACAGTAATGTCAGTCTAATGTACATTGATCTAAGTAACATTAACAGTTAGAGTAAGATGGGGAGCACTAATACAGAGGCATGGTGCAACACAGAATGGATCAAGCCTAGAGAAGAAAATAAGTGGATAAGACTTTACTCTCCTATTGGATGTAGAGGGCTTTTGGACGAGACGTACCAAACACAGTAATTTATTCTGGAGTCGTACAGCTGAAATGGTAAAGGAAGATAAAGTGTTACACAATGCTGGGCCAACCAGACTGTCTGCTGCAGTTATTGAATGATGACAAGTACTCGATCTGACAGGGAATGTAACGAGGATAACAGTCACCAAGGAACCACTGAAGAGAACTGAGGCAGTGAATACCGTATTTACTCGAATTCGAAGCCGCACTTTTTTACGGTTTTTGTAATCCAAGAAACCGCCTGCGGCTTAGAATCTAGTGCAAAGCAAGCGGAAGTTCTGAAAAATGTTGGTAGGTGCTGCCACAACTAATTTCTGCCATCGAATATATGTACTATGTAGCGCTACACAGGCATGCTTTGTAGGCACAAAGATAAATACTGGCGCCAAAAACTCTGCGTCAGTAAATAAATTTAAAAAAAAATGTGGAAGACGAGCTTTTTTTCTCCGCCCCGAGTTTCGACCACTGCATTTTCGTACATTATCCAATGAAGTAAATACAAATTCCTCCGTATTGCTCATCTTTGAATGTAGCAGCATTCCAATGTACTACAAAAATCCAACTGACAAGACTGTTTGGGATGTTTGTCAATATGGCCAACTCTGCTTTCTGAATTTTTTCCTACCTGTGAGAAGAGATGGTTGCTAATACGAACCTTTATGAATTGTGAATCACATACAGTATTCTCTTCACCATAACAATAATACGAATATAAACATTTTGCCATGCATTCTTTCATGTTTGCTGCTATCTCATTTAAATTCTGTCTGCCTAATAAACTACGAAACTAGAGTAAGACAACAGCAAACGCGGAAGAATATACATATCGTGTCATGTTTATATTCGTATTATTCTTATACCTAACAGTGATACAGTCAGAAATGAAGCACGGCAACTGACTAAATTTTTAAATCTAAGATGACTAATTTCTGTGCAGAATTTGATGTACTAAAGAAGTGGCCGCAAAGATTTTCAAACGGAGAAAAATTTTCGCCTAACTCTCGTTCAGAACATGTTCTATCATACGCAGCTTATTATTTGGTTCTTGTTGATCATTATCAAAGAAAGCAGCGGTGTAAGTAACAACAAATAGCAGTCTCTTGCCGGCGGTAGCGCGCACAAAAGCAAGCCATGCCGCAGGCGGTGACAGACCGTAAACACGCACTATCAGAATGTGACAAACAATGCATGACACAGTACAGTAATGCATTTTCAGCTTAGAGTGACGTAAACACCTATAACAAAGAGAACAGAACTTATCAGACCAGAGCAAAATAAGCAATCGATTCAAACCAGATGAAGCACGTGAAAAAGGAAGGGTACCCGTATAAATACGGATGGAGCTCCTGACGCATAGCAATGGTTACCTGGTAAAGCTTAACTGCTAAGCTTACGACTCGAACCAAACTACTGTAGCTGTATCTTCATTCATTCGACCTAAATTGTCTCATATTACAATGGACCAACTTTGTTTCGATTTGGAGGTGCGGCCTAAAACTTTTCTCTCCCCTTGAATTTCGAGTCTCAAATTTCAGGTGAGGCTTAGATTCGAGTAAATACGGTATCACATTGCCAATCCGGTCACATCCACCGTAACTCAGCAAGAAGACGACATTTGTACTTGACGCAAATATGAACTGACACGAGACTTTAGAACTTAATTTTCTTCTTTAAGAGCTCCAGAATCTACCTGAACTGTATTTTGGATTACAGTAAGAAAATTAGAGTGTAGAACCACCACTATAAAAGGTTATCAACAGTTTGTACACAAATCAGACTGCAGTTAGAGTCTGAGGACATGAAAGGAAACCAGTAGTTGTGAAGGAAGTGAGATAGGGTTGTAGCCTATCCCAAATGTTTTTCAATGTGCACACTGAGCAAGCAGTAAGGAAAACCAATTGAAGTTCAGTGCGAATAAACAGAGGACTCCCACGACACTGTAATTCTGTCACAGATGGCGAAGAACTCTGAAGAGCAGCTGAACGGAACGAATAGCACACTGAAAAATAGGTTGCAAGATAAACAATGTCGTTTATCTCGCAACAGCTGTTCGACGAAAGCCACAAAGAGTAATGGAACGCAGGAGAATCACATCAGGTGTGCCTAAGGAATTACATTAGGAAATGGTGAGTTCTGTTGCTTCAGGGTGTATACATACATGGACAAGGAAAAAAAAAATTCCCGGTTTTTTCCTGGATTTCCCTGTTGAAAATACACATTCTCCCGGATGAACACACACTCTTCCCGTATTAAGTCATATCAGTGATAGTATACTTTTCCTCGGCACTGTAAGACTTATCAGTCCTTTGAATGTTTCTGGTTTTATACGCCGATGTAGAATTTCCCGGCACTTTAGAAAATGAAACTCGGGGGGGGGGGGGGGGGGACATGTTCTGGAAAGATCTTTGATGTGAAGCAACATGTACGCTGCATATTTTCGTTTTATGAATGTATAAATTTGAATATCATCAAACACCGCATCTTACTTTCCAAAGCATTGAAATCGAGATTGCGATGCACTTTTGTAAGCCAGTCATAGTTCAAGTCACGTGATCTCGCCAGCTGATGACAGCATAGGACACGTGATGTAGTCAGCCAATTGGAAGATCACTCTTAAGTAGCGCGAACACCCAAAAAAGAAAAGTTAATGGTTTAAATTAATATACATAGTGTTGCTACAAGAAAAAGAAAGCTTTCACATAGAATCGTGGTCTCGAAGATTAATAAGCTGCAAGCGAAGCTAAGCTTGCACATATAATATAGATTTTTTGCACGTGTTACATTTTAAGATATATCACACAAATGTGCCAGTAAAATTTTTAATAATGACGTAAATGTCTGATCTTCTGGGCTCAAAATTCTTCTAGGTGGTCGTCCTCAAAGCATTGATTTTTAATTGAGAGTCAAGCACTCTGTGATTACAGAGCTCATAAACATAGGCGTACGAATTAAACAATGGAAAAATCCACTCAGTTGCCGGAGTAATTTTTGTGAGTTGTGTTTGCGCGAGTGCGTGTTTGTCGTATAATTTTGATGAAGGTCTCCCTGGCCAAAAGCTATATTTGTGCCTATCTGCTATATGGTGAGTAGCAACTTTCCTTTTCACAGACAGACATATGAAACGTATTAATGTTAATAATTGTTTAATTACTTCATTACGATACCCATTGCTACAAGTTGGGCAATGATTCGAGATCAACAGTGTGTTTGGAAGTAGTATCAAATAAATTTGAGTGTGAATGCAATTGCGATAAAAAATGTAGACACTGATAATGACATCTGCCCTCCCAGCCACACACCTTTCTTTTTCCTTTTTTTCCCCTTTTTTTTTTAAAAAAAAAAAAAGACTGTAATGTCAGATATGGCAGCAAATAGACATACCACATTGCTCATCATGTTCCCACTGGGAGTGGTGCTCAAGTACAGTCAAGATGGAAATAAACTGAAGGATTTGGCTTCACTACGATTTTGTTCTTTCCTTACCAACTTTCATAAAGCATGAAGTAATGTGATAACCACCCTCAAACATTACATCTTGCATCACATGAATCTGAGCCAGTGATCTGTGGTGGAAATAGTGGCAGCTTGCTGCAGATATTCAGAAGTGTAAAACTGCGCTCACAAAATGCAGATCTGTAAACAATCGACTCGTATTTATTACTGGGATGTACCAATTAGTAGAGTAGATGGAACAATCACACAGGGGCTCAGTCGTATGTAAGGCAATTTGTTGTGAGGGCAGTGGGAAAATACAGGCAGTTTGCAGAGGAGACTGCTTACAACTCACTTCTGCGTCCGATTTTAGCATATTGCTCAAGTGTGTGGGACCCATACCAAATATGAGTACAGACAGACATTCGAAGTACAGAAAGAAGGCAATACAAATGGTCACAGGTTTATTTGAATCCCAGGAAAGCATCACAGAGATGCTGAAGACTCTCGACAAACATTTGAAAATAGGTACTGACCATCTCTTGAAATTGAATGTAGGAATATAACAGAACCCACAACATTTCGGTCCCAGACAGATTAAGAAGACAAGATTCACTTTCAGAATGAGATTCTCACCCTGCAGGGGAGTGTGCGCCGATATGAAACTTCCCAGCAGATTAAAACTGTGTGCCGGACCGAAACTCGAACTCGGGACCTTTGCCTTTCGCGGGCAAGTGCTCTACCATCTGAGCTACCCAAGCACGACTCACGCCCAGTCCTCACAGCTTTACTTCTGCCAGTATCTCGTCTCCTACCTTCCAAACTTTACAGAAGCTCTCCTGCGAACCTTGCAGAACTAGCACTCCTGAAAGAAAGGATACTGCGGAGATATGGCTTAGCCACAGCCCGGGGGATGTTTCCAGAATGAAAGGCAAAGGTCCCGAGTTCAAGTCTCGGTCCGGCACACAGTTTTAATCCGCCAGGAAGTTTCATATCAGCGCACACTTTGCTGCAGAGTGAAAATCTCATTCTGGAAACATCCACGAGGCTGTGGCTAAGCCATGTCTCCGCAATATCCTTTCTTCCAGGAGTGCTAGTTCTGCAAGGTTCGCAGGAGTGCTTCTGTAAAGTTTGGAAGGTAGGAGACGAGGTACTGGCAGAAGTTAAGCTGTGAGGACTGGGCGTGAGTCGTGCTTGGGTAGCTCAAATGGTAGAGCACTTGCCTGCGAAAGGCAAAGGTCCCGAGTTCGAGTCTCAGTCTGGCACACAAATGTAATCTGCCAGGAAGTTTCAAGATTCACTTTGTTACATCCTGTACAGAGAAACCGAACCAATCATTCTTCCCGCATTTCCTAAGCAAATGCAACGGAAAGAAGCCGTTGGACACAGCTGTCTAGCAGAAAAGTACAAGCTCGGAAAAAAAGTCACAGGATCAAATTCTGAACAGACCACAGATTTATCAATTTGCCTCTCAATCTAGCATTCACCCCTCAATGATGTGGAGGTTCGCCAGAAATGAGACGTAGCTCAAATTCCGTGTCAGGCTGTAGGTCTCGTTTCACCAGTTTAACCGAGGTACGTGTTAGGGACACGCAAGTCGCCAAAGTGGTGTCCGACTGAAAGATTTGCAACCGGCCGTTAACCCACACAAAATCATTATTACGGGAAGAAGCCGTAATAAGTGGAGCGACGGCATGTACTCAGTGCCGTACAACCGACACCGCTTCGCAGAGTGCGGGTAGAGGTAGAGATGTAAACATTCATCATTGGCTCAGGTGTCCTACACAGAAACCTAGTGACACACTCAACACCACAGAAGGTCTTCTACAACTACACAGATTTTAAAATTCAATACAAACAATGCATATTTCAGACTGCACCTGTGTCAGGCTGAGACCGAAACCCACTACCTCGCTTTTTGTGGGTAACGCTCTCACCTGCTGAGCTTTACAGACACTACTCACGATCTATCCCCTGCAATAGTTTTCTACTACCTTACAAACAGAACGGCACAGGCGGTAGAGTACTGCGTGTGGATATCGAGTCACGAGTTCTGGCACACAGTTTTAACCACCCCAAGTGTGAAAACAGCGGAGGGTACATATAACACTCGCACGACACCCGGGAGAGTGTGTGAACGCCACTAATGTCCCCCCCCCCTCACAGCACGTGCGGCCATTTGCCACAGTCCCCTCTTCAGTGAACGGGCACCAGACGTACCACTGCAGTCGTCTTCCTCCGGTATCGAGGCCTCCGACGTCGACGCGGCCGACGACGACTGCTGGAGTTGGTGTTGGTGCTGGCGCAGCGACGTGCCGCTCATGCCCGCCGCGATCTCCTCTCCTGCACGAGTTGTAATCAAACTGGTCAGTTTTTAATTAACAGTACACTATTCTAATAAGCAACACAATACATTTGTATTTTATGCACAACATTTTTTACACTTATAATAATAATAACAATAATAATAATAATAATAATAATAAGCCCCGTGGAGGCCTGAGAAAAGAATAGGCCTCCGGTATGTTCTGCCAGTCGTAAAAGGCGACGAAAAGAACAAACCACTAATAGGGCTAACCCCCCTTTTAGTGTGATTAGTTGGTTCAGGACAGAACTAATGAAGCCTCGGACAAGTGCTGTCGTGGTCAGGGATGACGCTTGAACCCTATGCCCGCCCACAATGGTAACGACACTGCTAGACACACGGAAAATGATTTAAATCCAAATAGAGGTGTTTTGCAGGATATGCTCCCTGCAACCACCCTAGAAGGAAAACGAAGACAGAGGATTGTGTTGCTCTGAACCCCCTATCCAACATGCTAAATAATACAAATTATGGATATAATATTACTGGAAGATACCAACACAAAATCACACATTTGCTATACATGGATGATCTAAAACTACTGGCAGCAACAAATCAACAACTCAACCAATTACTAAAGATAACAGAAGTATTCAGCAATGATATAAATATGACTTTTGGAACAGACAAATGTAAGAAAAATAGCATAGTCAAGGGAAAACACACTAAACAAGGAGATTACATATTGGATAACCACAGCGACTGCATAGAAGCGATGGAAAAAACAGATGCCTATAAATATCTAGGATACAGGCAAAAAATAGGAATAGATAATACAAATATTAAAGAAGAACTAAAAGAAAAATATAGACAAAGACTAACAAAAATACTGAAAACAGAATTGACAGCAAGAAACAAGACAAAAGCTATAAATACCTATGCTATACCAATACTGACCTAATCAAGAGTAGTGAAATGAAGTAACACAGACCTAGAAGCACTCAATACACTTACACGATCACAATGCCACAAATATAGAATACACCTCATACATTCAGCAACAGAAAGATTCACATTAAGTAGAAAGGAAGGAAGGAAGGAAGGAAGGAAGGAAGGAAGGAAGAAGGGGATTTATCGACATAAAAAACCTACATTATGGACAGGTAGACAATTTAAGAAGATTCTTTCTAGAACGAGCAGAAACTAGCAAAATACACAAAGCAATAAGTCATATAAATACATTGGCAGTTTTTATGAGATACAACAAAATTTTGTAATTATAAATTTGTTGGCAGTTCACTAATATTCATAACTGATAGTTGTTAAATGTTAAAACTTTATTTTAATGTCTAATTCCATCAAGATTTAGGTTTGGGTATAATTTTAAACTGACACTTCATTTGGTACATTATAAACTTCGATGTGATGACAAAAATTGCCCCAAAATCGACCAAAACAAGGAGGAATGTGTTAAAAAAAACATCAAATTTGGAAAAAAATTATCCCATTTGAGAAATAAAGGAATTTGGGAAAACTATTATCTAATTTGACAAAAAAATGAATTTAGAATAAAAGATAATTAGACAAAAACACTAAACTTGACAAATAACATCAAATCTGGAAAAAAAGAAAAGAAAAAAAAAAAGGAGAGAGAGTGTGTGTGTGTGTGTGTGTGTGTGTGTGTGTGTGTGTGTGTGTGTGTGTGTGTGTGTGTGTGTGAGAGAGAGAGAGAGAGAGAGAGAGAGAGAGAGAGAGAGAGAACACCAAGTTTGAGAAAATAAACACTCAAATTTGACAAAAAAGTAGCACAAAGTTCACAAAAAGTTACACTAAATTTAGCAAAATAAACACTGAATCTGCCAAAAAAATTACAGTGTATTTGGCAGAAAATGATACCAAACGTGGCACAAAATAAATCGAATTTGGCAAATAAATAATAACGAATCTGGCAAAAGTATTAACTAATCTGGAAAAATAATAACTAATCTGGCAAAAAAACCATTTTGGCCACAAAATGAGTCGATTTTTTCCTGTCCCTAATTATTGGCCAATGTGAGCAATTGAGTATACAGTTTGTGGCTGCGCTATTACTGTCTGCTGTGAGCTCGCAGCACTCACCGCAGGGCCGCAGCACCAGGAAGAGCAGCAGGTCGGACAGCGAGATGATGCCGATGACCTTGTCCTCCTCGTCCACCACCACCAGCCTGTGCACCTGCCGCAACACGCAAAACACGTCACTCTGCTGTAGCTTACAGCCTCACACACGCAGCTAAATAAAAAATAATGTGATATGGCCATACAATGAGATGCGTCAGGTCTACCTCTGAAACGGGTGCTACTTTCCGGGTCATCAATGCTAAGTCCAATAATTCAAGTGCAGGGCTGAAACATGGACAGTGAGGAAGAAAGGCAGAGCAAGGATGGAGGCTTTTGAGATGCGGCTCATGGATGCAGAGACTAATAAATGAGGAGATACTGAGAATAGTGTGAGAGTTGATACAATTACTGAGTATAATAAATACAAGAAAAAGAATGAGATAAGATGCATATTAAAAAATAAGGAGGGGCTCAGGAGGGCCTGTGAAAGTGAAGGGGGCGGGGGAGGGAGAGAGGAAGAAATTTCAGATCTTTGACAGTGTGCTACATGGCAGCATTAACAAGGGCGTGGACTAATTCAACATAGCGAACCTGCCATTAATTTTTCTTTTTTTACATTGGCAGAATATACCTAATCTAACATACTGTCAAAATAGTAGCTGCTAAGTCAGACTGGAAGAGTATTTTTAAATAAAAAATGTTATTCTGCAAAAAAAAAATAAAAAAAAAAATAATGATGCCAGTATTTGAGAATTAAGTCCCGAGCAGGAATGGCATTTTTTTATGGTGTGCAGCACACTTTGTACACATATAGAGAATAGCTGTTCTTATATTACCAAGGTAATTGTGTATATAATGGTACAAGTCAACGTTATTTGTGTTTGGCGAACTTTACACACGACGGTTAGTATTTCAATTTCATAAAAAATACAAATTTAAATACCTGCTTGGTTTGTGCATCTCAGCTCTTTTAATACTGTATGAATGATTTCCTGTTTAGATAATGTATCTGTAAGGTTTTCTAGCTTTTAGGAACGATTTAATGTCGAAGGTAAAGAAACATAACACTTTCTTACTTCTAAGTCACTTTTAGGACTACGTCCATCGTTTTATGCCACACCACCGAGCACATCAAACGAATGCCGCATTTTTACATTTGCTACTGTACCGTGACAATCTGAACCCAACAGAACTGATGTGGAGCCAAGCTGCAGGATTTGGGCTGAGAAGTAACAAGACTGTGAAGCTGCCAGACATACCGGAACTAAACGTACGCAGCTTTTTCACACGTCTCTGCCGAACGCTGGTAGAATATAGAACGGCTTGTCATAGAAGAAGAAGAGAAAATGCTGTGTCGGGTTGGCTTCGTGCATTCTGTTGTTGATACGCTCATCATCAACGTCGCAGGTGACACTTTCAGAATTGAAATGTATTTATCGGATTTGGATAAGGAGGGAGCTAAGCGATTACCAGATGACAGACTGGAAGCAATACCTTCAGTGGCTTCAATATTTAACTATACAGTGAAATCCTTCAATACTCTCTCACGTTACACACAGCTTATGCAGAAAAATTATCCTGTGGTTAAATTAGGAATTTTCGTCGCCCTTGTTTTTAATTACAATAGTACACTATATAAAATTGATAACACGTTGCAGTTTTCGTCTAGCTGTCCAAGGAGCGTATTGTGGGAGATTTGCAGTGTATTATTTGATTCTGATTAAAAATTAAATGACATTCGAAGCTATATTCCTTCTCTGCTTGTCTCTTTTTATGCGTGAACTGCAGCTGGCCACGCCACTGCAGGCTAGCTGTACCAGCTGACCGGCCAGTGCTGTCCGAGTTAAATGCGCCGGTAAAGCTGTTGTCCCGTATTATGGCTAAATAGACGTGCGTGTAATGCACAGCGCAAAACGGACCCTTATTATCGTACTTGACAGTACTCGAGGCAGCTCGACTGCAGTCCCACGTGAAACGGAAATCCAATGAGGTTCCTGCAACCACGGAAGAATACATAGTGCAATGTTTACGTCAGGTTTATTCTTATGATGAATGGACAGAATGACAGAATCAGGAAAAGAAGGGACATGTTCTTTGGAAACATCCTTAATAAGGACCATGGGAGAGTGATACATCAAATAACAGAGTAACTCGTGAAAACAATAACCGAGGAGATAGGAAAGGATACGGATGAACTCGGCTTTAGAAAGTTCGTTTTTTACCATTTAAAATCTGCTTCACAGTGTAATGGTACTTTGTATTGGCGGAGGCGCGGAAGTCAAAGATATAATTTACGATCGCGCACGCAGAAGACTGCTGCGCCAGCGACCGATTTTTATAAATAATTTTGTTCGTCTTTTTACTTTTGTGTAGTTTTTTTTTTTAACAACTAATTGATTAGGCACTCTCTCTCTCTCTTGTCTTCATACAAGAGACGTGTATTTTTCGGTGATGTGTTGAATGTGCTTTTGGGTGGAAATTAAAATTATATTACAAAGCGAGGTTGTTTCAATAGTGATTCGAGGTGGTTATAGCCAAATTTGTAAATTGATCATGACAGTGACAACTTGAAGAAGTTTTCAACAGACGGAGAAAAGTGAAAGACAGGTCGTCCTACAAGAGAAATTAGGAGGACAGCCATGAAGACTATAATGTAATTAATACTGCGTATCTAACAAGGTTATACGGTAAATTTCAATTAGTTTCTGACGCTATTTCCGTACAGTCGCTTTTTGTAGTGTTGCCGACCCGGTCTGCCGTGCACGGTCAAATTACATCACGATCTCAATCAATAATACGAAGTCCGCCTTATCCGTAACTGAAACCACCAAAATTCAAAACCCAATCAGATTTTCTATTTTATATTTTTCACGGTAGAGTCCCGAGGATAAGGGAGCACTACAACGGTCGAAGATGGAAATCTAACAGTGGGACGCCTGGTGGAAGAGAACGAGCACACCAGAATATCTGAATTTGTAAAAGATTAAAGCACGAATCTTCTATAGACAAACAATGGCTAAACTTAAAAATCAGTTAAATGAATGTGAAACAGTGTTGCATAAACAGTGCTAAGTAATTCAGGTTTTAACTAACCTCTATTCAAACAAATTCTGACTTAGTGTTTTGCTTAGGAGCCTATGCAGTTACGTGTCAAGGTAGACAAACAAATGATTCATAGGGGAGCGTTGTTAATGGACAACATGCAGATAAACCAATGCAAATCCCATACTACTTAATTTATTAGTTGTTTCCCTTTCGTCAGATGCAAGCACCATCAGATGTTCATTGTCCTCCCAAGGTGCTACATTCGGCACCATCGTAAAGGCAAGACGTTTTAAATTTTTATGCCCTATATGTCGGTATTAGGGCCATGAATGTTCTCTGCCTGATGAGAGAAACTATTAATAGAGCAAACAATATCTGTACATTTATTAGTTACTGTACCCCCTGCATCGCCTACAATTCCTAGTTTTGTTAACAATGTAAACCAAACAGTATCTGTCGACAGCATCGTGTCGCGAGAGGACCGCAGATGAAACTGGAACAGAATATGTAAATGGCGCTGTAATGCCAACTTGCAACATGTAACATGTGGTTCAACAAAGAATAATTACAATGACTTCACTCCTCAATATGCCAATACAAGGTAGCAGTAATCTATTGTGTCAATTATTAATTATTTCTAGTGCTGCTCAAAAGTGTGCACATAATCCTAAACACGAATTATTTTTTCATCTTTCCTATAATTCACCATCCTAGTTCCACACTTATTTTTACGATGTCTAATTTAAATTGATATTTGATAACCTTCAGTTACACATAGTCGTCGTATCTATACACTACTAGACATTACAATGTCCCACATAAAATAACATAACCATCATAACCAGAATCATACTACCGGCTGAAACCAATAGTCGTAAAAATAAAAGTGCAACTGAGACAGTCGAAAAAGCCATCTTTTAATTTTTCTCAGATAAACCACTTGACGTTTAACATGTGTAATACGTGCCACGCGGACAAACGACAACATCCGAACGGGCCGTAAAACGTTACTCGATCGGCACAACTCGATCGTCCCCTCCTCTCCCTCACCGACTCACCTCGGCACGCACTATCCTTTCCATGACGGTGGCCAACGTCTCGTCCAGTCGACACTTGTGGACGCCCTCGAACCACTCGTTGCGGTGCTCGTTTGCCTCGCGCAGTGACACGTCCAGGTTGTTGTACGTCTTTTCTGCTGCCAGGTTCTGGATGGACAGAAATACATTTGTCAGTTAGTTAGTTACTCGCACTTGCACATTTCACGAGTGACTCGTGCAATACATCGTAATAGTTTTGAACAAATCAAGGGCCAATCCACTCTCTATTCAAATAAATCGGACAATGCCGAGGGAAGTAGATTAGAAAATGAGGCTCCAAAAATAGCAGATCTTGTTTGTTATTTGCAAAGTCAAATGACTGGTGGCAACTGAAGTAGAGAGGCTGTACAATGCAGGCTAGCTACTGCAAGAAAATTTATTCTAAGAAGAATTTGTTGATGTCTAACATAAATTTAAGGTACGTGTGTTGATGTATTCAGTATACCAGGTGTACCGGTATGAAATGAGCGTTAAGGTACAAATGTGTTGATAGGGAACATTTGTTGTGAATGAGCCTTAATTTTTTTTTTTGGTTGGTATGACATCTGTCAAAGATACTTAGTATACATCAAGTCATGGAACAATCATCATCATATGTTTTCACTGTGTTAACAATGTCGAATTTTGTACCAGAAAGTGATGATTTGCAGAAAGCATTAATTTTTTGTTTTCATTTGCAGAGTCGCATCGAATGCTTGTCGAGGCATGTGGGGATCGTGCTCTATCAGAAGCAACGTGCAAAGGATGGTTTCAACGGTTCAGAAATAATGATTTTGATGTAAGAAATGAAGAACGTGGAAGACCACCAAAAAAAGTTTGAAGAAGTCAAATTGCAAGCAATACTGGATGAAGATGATACTTCGAGTCAGAAGCAAATGGCAGCAATGCTAAATATTGCACAACAAACAATTTCTAGCCGTTTTAAAGCTATGGGAAAGATCCTAAAGTGCGGAAAATGGGTGCCACATGAATTGCAAGAAAGACAGATGGAAAACCTAAAAACCATTTGTCAAATTTTGCTTCAGAGACATGAAAGAAAATCAATTTTGCATCGAATTGTTACTGGTGATGAAAAATGGATTTATTTTAAGAATCCTGAACAGGACAACCATCAACATCGACTGCAAAACCAGATCAATTTGGCAAGAAGACAATGCTGTGTTTGGTGGGATCAGAAAGGTGTAGTGTATCATGAGTTTCTAAAACCCAGTGAAACTGTGAATACTAATCGCTACAGACAACAAATGATCAATTTGAACTATGCATTGATCAAAAAAAGACCAGAATGGGCCAGAAGACATGGCAAAGTAATTTTTTTACACGACAGTGCACCTGCACACAAAGCAAAACTGGTTCAGGATACAATCAAAACAATTGGCTGGGAGCCACTACCCCACCCGCCGTATTCACCAGACCTGGCCCCTTCCAACTACCATTTGTTTTCATCAATGGGACACGCATTTGCTGAGGAACACTTCGATTTCTACGAAGAAGTCGAAAATTGGGTGTCCGATTGGTTTCCTTCAAAAGACGAACATTTCTATTGGCGTGGTGTCCACAAATTGCCAGAAAGGTGGTCAAAATGTATAGAAAGCAATGGTCAGTACTTTGAATACAGTGTTTTTACTTTTCAATTAAAAATAAGTGTTTCATTTTCATGAAAAAATTCTCATTTCATACCAGAAAACCTGGTAGCCATAAACAGTTCAGAGAAGAAAAGAGTAGGGATAAATGGGTGGATGAGTAATTGATGAGGAGGTACTCAACTGAATTGGGGAGAAAAGTTTTGTGTGTGTGGGGTGGAGGGGGGGGGGAGGAGAGGGCAAAGGACAAATAAAGTAAGCAGATTGCAGATTGAAATGGATGTTGATTCCAGTAGCTACACAGAGAAAAAAAAGAGAACTGCAGAGGCTACACTAGTGTGGAGAGAAACGTGAAACCAGTCTTCAGACTGCAGGCAACAGTCGGAATGCACCTACAATGGAAATGAAGCACTTTTCACATGATAACTACAGGTTGTGAAATACACCTAGTTTATGGCTAAGAAGTATGTTAAATTCCTGCATTTTGTGTTTTTATTTGCTTGAATGTAGTTTAAGAGAAAGTTACATATCCTGCATTTACAAGTTTCCTGCAGTCTGGAGAACAGGACACACGAGAATGTCGCAAAATTCGGCAAACACTGTTTGTAAATGGTGAAATTCCTCCGTGCTGTTTGAACTTGGTAATACATACACGGTTGCTGCAACATATTATAGAAATTTCACCAGCAACTAACAATCAGGTGCGTTGTTACATCACTCAGGTATGACGATTGCACCAGCCGCAATGAAAACCTCTGAATGAAATTTGTGAATGCAGAAGATGGAGTTTATGCTTCGAAAAACACATACGCTAATAAACAAGTGAATGAAAGACAAATAATTATTTTGTTCATAAAGGAATGCATCACAAGTTCTGCAACTGTTGTTGTTGTGGTCTTCAGTCCTGAGACTGGTTTGATGCAGCTCTCCATGCTACTCTATCCTGTGCAAGCTTCTTCATCTCCCAGTACCTACTGCAACCTACATCCTTCTCAATCTGCTTAGTGTGTTCATCTCTTGGTCTCCCCCTACGATTTTTACCCTCCACGATGCCCTCCAATACTAAATTGGTGATCCCTCGATGCCTCAGAACATGTCCTACCAACCGATCCCTTCTTCTGGTCAAGTTGTGCCACAAACTTCTCTTCTCCTCAATTCTACTCAATACCTCCTCATTAGTTATGTGATCTACCCATCTAATCTTCAGCATTCTTCTGTAGCACCACATTTCGAAACCTTCTATTCTCTTCTTGTCCAAACTATTTACCGTCCATGTTTCACTTCCATACATGGCTACACTCTATGCAAATACTTTCAGAAATGACTTCCCGACACTTAAATCTTTACTCGATGTTACCAAATTTCTTTTCTTCAGAAATGCTTTCCTTGCCATTGCCACTCTACATTTTATATCCTCTCTACTTCGACCATCATCAGTTATTTTGCTCCCCAAATAGCAAAACTCCTTTACTACTTTAAGTGTCTCATTTCCTAATCTAATACCCTCAACATCACCCGACTTAATTCGACTACATTCCATTATCCTCGTTTTGCTTTTGTTGATGTTCATCTTATATC